>NC_059256.1:9998802-10001302 GCF_017591435.1 Portunus trituberculatus | reverse complement strand
TCCTCCTCCTCCTCCTCTTCCTCTTCCTCTTTCTTCTTCCTTCTTCTTCTTATATTCCTCCTCCTCCTCCTCCTCCTCCTCCTCCTCCTCCTCCTCTTCCTCTTCCTCTTTCTTCTTCCTTCTTCTTCTTATTCATCTTATTATTATTGTTGTTGTTGTTCTCTTTTCATATTAATACTTTCCTCCTCCTCCTCCTCCTCCTCCTCCTCCTCCTCCTCCTCCTCCTCCTCCTCCTCGCCTTGACTAACCATAATTCACATTTTTGTCCTTGTGTGTGTGTGTGTGTGTGTGTGTGTGTGTGTGTGTGTGTGTGTGTGTGTGTGTGTGTGTGTGTGTGTGTGTGTGTGTGACAGTTTCCCAAATAACCTCCAAATTCTTTCTGATTTTTCCTCCTCCTCCTCCTCCTCCTCCTCTTCCTCTTCTCTTCCTCCTCCTCCTCCTCCTCCTCCTCCTCCTCCTCCTCCTCCTCCTCCTCCTCCTCCTCCTCCTCCTCCTCCTCCTCCTCTTTTTCTTTGTCCACCACCACCACCACTACTACCACTACTACTACTACTACTACTACTACTACTACTACTACTACTACTACTACTACTAGTTTTGCTGTGTGTGTGTGTGTGTGTGTGTGTGTGTGTGTGTGTGTGTGTGTGTGTGTGTGATTCCTTCTTGCATCCCGTAGAGAATTTAAAGAGAGAGAGAGAGAGAGAGAGAGAGAGAGAGAGAGAGAGACACACACACACACACAGCTCATAAGATCGTTAACTCTTAATAATGCCTTGTGATTTTCGACCTTCCGTGACATATTGCTCGTGGGGGGCGGTGGTCAGTGGGGGGTCGTCCTTGGGGTCCTGGGGTGTCTATGGGGGTCAGGGTCATTGTTTGGGGGAGGGGTTGTGACGTCAATGAAATGTTTGTTTATTTTTTTGTTTGTTTGTGTGTATGTGTGTGAGAGAGAGAGAGAGAGAGAGAGAGAGAGAGAGAGAGATGTATTATGACTTGTTTGCTTCCGTGACTTTAACTAACTCTCTCTCTCTCTCTCTCTCTCTCTCTCTCTCTCTCTCTCTCTCTCTCTCTCTAATTATCTTTTATCTTTATTTTTGTTGACATTTTTCGTTTTACTTTCTTTTATCATGTAAATAACAACAATGATAATAATGAGAGAGAGAGAGAGAGAGAGAGAGAGAGAGAGAGAGAGAGAGAGAGAGAGAGAGAGAGGGGTGAGAAGGGGTGAGAGTACGTGGCGGTATACCCAGGTCATTTCTCTCTCTCTCTCTCTCTCTCTCTCTCTCTCTCTCTCTCTCTCTCTCTCTCTCATAAAAAGGGGATGAGGGGCAGCCTGTATTCCTAACGGGAGAGAGAGAGAGAGAGAGAGAGAGAGAGAGAGAGAGAGGAGTAACTGTATTATTAATGTTGCTGTGAGCGATCAGTAAAGAGAGAGAGAGAGAGAGAGAGAGAGAGAGAGAGAGAGATGACCTGGTGAAGTTACTGCGCTCTCTCTCTCTCTCTCTCTATATATATATATATATATATATATATATATATATATATATATATATATATATATATATATATATATATATATATAAACACACACACAGACACACACATACATGCCTGTGTGTGTGTGTGTGCGTGTGTTTGTCATGTGCGTGTTGCAAGCTGTGATTTGCCATGATTACACACACACACACACACACACACACACACACACACACACACACACACACACACACACACACACACATTTTACGCACGCACATGATAAAATCTTCACAATTATCACATTTTAATTAATTACTCAATCCATATGTAACTCACACACACACACACACACACACACACACACACACACAGAGAGAGAGAGAGAGAGAGAGAGAGAGAGAGCAGTTATTGTCTGACCTTCTGAAAGTGTGCTCTGGGTGTGGTTTTCTCTCTCTCTCTCTCTCTCTCTCTCTCTCTCTCTCTCTCTCTCTCTCTCTCTGTCTTTCCCTGTGTGTGTGTGTGTGTGTGTGTGTGTGTGTGTGTGTGTGTGTGTGTGTGTGTGTGTGTGTCGTCATCTAAGCCTGCCTTCATTACAGGGTGCACCGCGTGAGGCAGCAGCAGGCACTGGGCATTGGACACTGGACACTGGGCACTGGACACTGGACACCTGCCACTGGGCAGCAGCAGCAGCAGCAGCAGCAGGCGCGATGCTTGGCCGGCCGGCGCGGGCGTGGCAGGTGTAGGTGTTGGGTGTGAGGTGGAGTGGTGTGTGTTTGCGTTGTGATGGGCGTGGGCGGGTGTGTGGCGGCAGCAGCAGCAGGATGACGAGCAGTGACGTGGCTGCCGTGGTGAGCGCCGTGCAGTGGGGCGAGGAGGGGTCGTACCTGAAGGAGGTGGCGGGGCGGTGTCCCCGGCCCCAGCTGGCCAAGGTGATCAAGGGGCAGTACCTGGGCGTGGGCGTGCCCACCCTGGCCAACCCCTCCCTGGCCTCCACGCTGCTGCTGGTGCCGGCGGGCAAGGC
>NC_059256.1:9946302-9993802 GCF_017591435.1 Portunus trituberculatus | reverse complement strand
ACATAAAAATTCCACTTACTATCGTTCATCAGTAATATTTGGACCTGTTTTCCCATAAATCTTCGCTCAGAATCTATTTTTTTTTAATTTGCATCATTTTTTCTCATAAATCTTCGCTCAGACTAATTTTTTCTATTTTTTTCATATTTTCCCATAATTCTTCGCTCAGACACCATTTTATTTCAATTTCAATCATTTTTTCCCATAAATCTTCGCTCAGACTATTTTTTTCAAATTTTCAATCATTTTTTCCCATAAATCTTCGCTCAGACTCCATTTTATTTCAATTTCCATCATTTTTTCTCATAAATCTTCGCTCAGACACCACTATTTCTATTTTTATCATATTTTCCCATAAATCTTCGCTCAGACACCATTTTATTTCAATTTGCATCATTTTTTCTCATAAATCTTCGCTCAGAATCTATTTTTTTTTCAATTTACATCATTTTTTTCCATAAATCTTCGCTCAGACTCCATTTTATTTCAATTTCAATCATTTTTTCCCATAAATCTTCGCTCAGACTAATTTTTTTCTATTTTTTATCATATTTTCCCATAATTTTCGCTCAGACACCATTTTCGTTCATTTTCATAATTTTTCCCACAAATCATCGCTCAGACTCCATTTTAACACATTTTTCCATAATTTATCGTCTATATTTTTCATTTGATCAAGTTTTTATTCATTTTTCCCACAAATTATCGCTCAGAGACGATTTTTAGAGGTTTTCATAATATATCGTATGTTTTATTTCATTTTATCATTTTTTTATCAAATTTTCATAATTTTTCCCATAAATCATCGCTCAGAGGTAATAAGACATTTTTTTCATAATATTTCGTGTTTTTTCACATTTTATTAATTTTTTATATTATCAATTTTTTTTATTTATTTACTTATTTTCCCACAAATCATCGCTCAGGCAATTTTAAGACATTTTCCACAATATTTCGTCTGTATTTTCTTTATATTTCATTTATCGCCCTCACTTCACTTCGCTCAGGTCGAAATGAATGATGAAGGATATTATTATTATTATTATTATTATTATTATTATTATTATTATTATTATTGTGTGTGTGTGTGTGTGTGTGTGTGTGTGTGTCTCCATTAAATACAATTACATCGTTGTTCTAATGTAATAATTGTAATTGTTCGCCTTTTGAAATTATTATTATTATTATTATTATTATTATTATTATTATTATTATTACTGCTGTCACTTTCTGCTCTGTTATCTCTCTCTCTCTCTCTCTCTCTCTCTCTCTCTCTCTCTCTCTCTCTCTCTCTCTCTCTATCTATCTATCTATCTATCTATCTATCTATCTATCTATCTATCTATCTATCTATCTATCTATCTATCTATCTATATATCTTCTCTCTATCTATATATCTATCTATCTATCTATATATCTCTCATCTCTCTCTCTCTCTCTCTCTCTCTCTCTCTCTCTCTCTCTCTCTCTCTCTCTCTCTCTCTCTCTCTAAGCCAGTCAAACAGGCCATAACATTTTTGTATATATTGTAAAAGTTATTTAATAAAGAAATGCTGAGGAAAAATGGTCTTATTAGAGAGAGAGAGAGAGAGAGAGAGAGAGAGAGAGAGAGAGAGAGAGAGAGAGAGCCAGCCATATACACACAAGTCACTCCTGGAAACAGAAAACGAGCTCCTCAGTTACCCGCCAGACGTCAGGGGAGGATGTGCGTCGCCCTTCTCTCTGGTAAGTATTTTCTTAATATTATTTTTACTTTAGTACTTATGGGTTACTTTAGGGCGTTAAGGGCACAAGTGTGGGTTCCAAGTGCGTGTTGTGCCCTGTAAGTGTTTATAAGTGCACTTAAGGTAATTTTGCTAATGGGTATTTAAATTATTGGATGTTATTTGTCGATTTTTTATTTTTATTATTATTATTATTATTATTATTATTATTATTTATTTTTTTTTTTTCCTATTAACGAGCGAATCACCACTTCCTCCTCCTCCTCCTCCTCCTCTTCCTCCTCCTCTCTTCTTCTTCCTCTTCCTCTTCTCTTTATTCATTTTCGTCTTTCTCCTCCTTTCTCCTTCTCTTCCTCCTTCTCTTCCTCTTCCTCTTCCTCCTTTCTTCCGTAACGAGGCAACAATCACTTCCTCCTCCTCATCCTCTATGGATTGGCGAACTCTCACTCTCTCTCTCTCTCTCTCTCTCTCTCTCTCTCTCTCTCTCTAACCCTCAAATATAATCTCTTGCTTGTGTAAAGGTTTTGAATCTATCCTGAGTGGGAAGATTCTCAAACATGTCACTTCACAGTCTTCTGTCTGATCACCAGTGTGGCTTCCGGCAAGGTCGCTCTACTGGTGACCTTCTGGCGTTCCTTACTGAGTCTTGATCCTCTTCTATTTTGCTGCAGCGTTAGATAGAGTTTGGTATATAAGGCTTTGATCTTAAACCTGCCCTCCTACGGCTTCTATCCTTCTCTGTGAAGCTTTATCTCAAGTTTCCTTTCCGACTGCTCTATTGGTGCTGTGGTAGACGGCCACTGTTCCTCTCCTAAATGTATTAATAGTGGTGTTCCTCAGGGTTCTGTCCTGTCACCCACTCTCTTTCTGTTATTAATTTTTTTTTTTTTTTTTTTTTTACATTACAAGGGCACTGGCCAAGGGCAAACACAGTGTTGGAAAAAAAAAAATCCCGCTGGTTGCCAGGCCCTGTTAAAAGAAAAGTAGAAAGAGAAAAAACAGAAAAATCTAAAAGGAGGGTCCAGTTAACGTAAGAGGTGTCTTGACACTCCTCTTTTGAAAGAGTTTAAGTCATAGGCAGGTGGAAATACAGACACAGGTAGAGAGTTCCAGAGTTTACCAGTGTAGGGAATGAAGGAGTGAAGATACTGGTTAACTCTTGCATTAGGAAGATGGACAGAATAGGGATGAGAAGAAGTAGAGAGTCTTGTGCAGCGAGGCCGCAGGAGGGGAAGGCATGCAGTTAGCAAGTTCAGAAGAGCAGACAGCATGAAAACAGCGGTAGAAGACAGATAAAGATGCAACATTGCGGCGGTGACTTAAAGAATCAAGACAGTCAGTTAGAGGAGAAGAGTTGATAAGACGAAAAGCTTTAGATTCCACCTTGTTTAGTAAAGCTGTGTGTGGATCCCCAGACATGAGAGCCATACTCCATACACGGGCGGATAAGGCCCTTGTACAGAGCAAGCAGCTGGGAGGGAGAAAAATGGACGAAGACGCCATAGGACACCTAACTTCTTGGAAGCTGATTTAGCAAGAGTAGAGATGTGAAATTTCCAGTTTAGATTTTTAGTGAAGGATAGACCGAGTGTGTTTAATGTAGAGGAGAGGGAAGTTGAGTGTTATTGAAGAAGAGAGGATAGTTGTCTGGAAGGTTATGTCGAGTAGATAGTTGTAGAAATTGAGTTTTGAGGCATTGAACAAAACCAGGTTTTCTCTGCCCCAATCAGAAACAAGTGAAAGATCAGAAGTTAGGCGTCCTATAGCATCTCGCCTTGAGTCATTTAATTGTTGTTGGGTTGGGCGTCTGTTGAACGCTGTTGAATAATGCAGGGTGGTATCATCAGCATAGGAGTGGATAGGGCATTGAGTCAGATTTAGGAGATCATTGATGAATAATAGAAAGAGAGTGGGTGATAGGACAGAACCCTGTGGAACACCACTGTTGATAGTTTTAGGGGAAGAACAGTGACCGTCTACTACAGCAGCAATAGAACGATCGGAAAGGAAACTGGAGATGAAGGTACAGAGAGAAGGATAGAATCCGTAGGAGGGTAGTTTAGAAATTAAAGATTTGTGCCAGACTCTATCGAAGGCTTTCGATATGTCAAGGCCGACAGCAAAGGTTTCACCGAAGTCCCTAAATTAATGACCTTAATCAAACTTCTTGCCCTATCCACTCCTACATGTATTAATAGTGGTGTTCCTCAGGGTTCTGTCCTGTCACCCACTCTCTTTCTGTTGTTAATTAATGACCTTAATCAAACTTGTTGCCCTATTCACTCCTTCGCTGACACCACCCTACATCTTTCCACGTCCTTTCAGAGACGCCCAACCCTTCAGGAAGTCAACAGATCACGCAGGGACGCCACAGAACGCCTCACTTCTGATTGGAGATTTGGGCAGAGAAAATCTAGTATTGTTCAATGCCTCACAAACTGAATTCCTCCATCTATCAGTAACTATTGTCTCAGGTGGTCTCGTGTCATTATGGCGTCTACACACCTGTCCTGTCACAATTAGCAGCTCCGTGTGTGGTGTCTTGTTTCATGTACCAGTGCTGTTAGATCTGGTGGTCCAACTTGTGTCATTGTGTCTGTGTTCACCAATGGACAACAGTGACGCCCCTCGCTGGCCGCCGCTGGAGAAACAGGACGGGCCCCTCGCTCCACGATCAACTCAAACCTGGCGTCCGGTGAAGCACTGAAGCGCCTCCACCTCCCGCTCAGACATCTTATAGTCAAACGTTCATTTCAGTTATAGTCTTTGATTGCTTTGATGTAAGGGTGAACGTGGTGTTGTAAGGGTGAACATGCTTGGTGTCTGTCCCTTTAACCCCTTCAGCACCGGGACGTATCTTGATCTATAGTTTTAAGCGCGTTTAGACGATTGTGTTGACATTATGAAGGGTCTATGGAGGTGAGAGGTTTAATGGTCAGTCTTCACTATTTCAATCCCCACGTGAGTTTGTGAAGCTGTATAGAATCACCAAATAGTCACCAGAATGAGAGCGGAAATGTGTAATGGTACTGAAGGGATTAATGGAAGTGTTTGGTGCTGTACATTCTTCCAAACCGCGCTACATCAATCGGCTCAAGACAATGCAGCACAGGATGGGAAGGAAACACGACGCAGCAGAGTGATTGCCATGGGTTTGTTCACAGCGGGCGCGATGCGAGGCGAGACATTTGCTGTGGTGGAGGCTGCTTGTCTTGACACTTCCTGACGTGGAGGAAGAGGAAGAGGAGGAGGAGGAGGGGAAGACGGAGGAAGATAAATTATTAATGTTATCTGTAGCCTTGAATGATAAGAGGCCAAGTAAATCTGAAATGAGTGTTATGTGGAAAATATCATCACCTTGTTCCCCTGCCAGACGTGCACCAGGCTAGTTAGGAGAGTGTTTGAGTCAGCCTTCACCCGCCTCGTGGATTGGTGTCATTTTGTCCCCTTATTTCATCCTTCTATCTCCAATTTCCCCCTCTTACTGTCTTAATCAACCTGCACACTTTACAACGTAGAGTAACCATTAGTAATATTAGAGACTAACACTTATTATTGCTACAACTGTGTGTGTGTGTGTGTGTGTGTGTGTTCACCTAGTTGTAATTTTGCAGGGCCTGGGTATCATACTGGTGTGGCCCCGTCTCCATATCTACATACATCTAACTTTCCTTTCAAACTGTGCCCACTCCTCGCTGACACCACCTCCTCACTCAAACCATTCCACACCTCCACACATCTTTGTGGGAAACTATATTTCTTCACATCCTTCAAGCATATTCCCTTGGCTATCTTTTTACTATGCGATCTTGTAGTTCTATTTAAGTTTTCCTCTCTCAACATCATTTGCTCATTATCCACTTCATCCAGTCCGTTCAACAGTTTATAAACCTGTATTAAATCTCCTCTTTCTCTTCTTTGTTCCAAGGTAAGCAAATTCATTTCTTTTAATCTCTCCTCATAGGTCATTTCTGCCAATTCTGGAACCATTTTTGTTGCCATTCTCTGCAATCTCTCCAACTTCCTTATATGCTTCTTTTTATAAGGGGACCAAACCACTCCAGCATATTCCAATCTTGGTCTAATTACCCTACTAATTAATTTCTTCATCATATCTTTATCCATATAATGAAAGGCTAATCCAATATTTCTAATCAAATTATATGTGTGTGTGTGTGTGTGTGTGTGTGTGTGTGTGTGTGTTCATTAACACAGGTGGCAGGTGGCATCCCCCTCGCTGAAACAAGCTGTTCAAACGCTCACTTTTTCATTTCAGTATGATGAGCATTATTTAGGCGTCCTGCCAGTAGGCCTACGTGCTTCATGATTAGTGCAGCAAAATGTGATCCGTTGGTTTGGCTGGTTAAAGGACTGTGTGTCTTGACATGCCAGTAATGTGACACCTGGATGTGTTGTGTACCCTACCGACGCGCCCTGGTGGTGATGATGATGATGATGATGATGATGATGATGATGATAATAGTAATAATGATAATATTGTTAACAGTGACAATGATAATGATCATAACAACTATGACAATAATAATAATGATAATAATGATGGTATTAATAATAATGATGGTATTAATAATAATAATAATAATAATAATAATAATAATAATAATAACAATAATGGTAATGATATAAAATAAATATATATATATATATATATATATATATATATATATATATATATATATATATATATATATATATATATATATATATATATATATATATATGTGTGTGTGTGTGTGTGTGTGTGAAAGATAGATAGATAGATAGATAGATGAATGGGTAGACAAAGGGGTGAAGGAGTGTGGCGAGGGTGGGGACCCCCCTGGTCACCACCCTGGCTTGGCTACCAGGCCATTTATTTATTTAATCTTTTTTTTTACTTTTATATTTCTGTAAAATCAGGCTTTTTTTATTTATTTGTTTACACAAGTACAGTTATTTTCACGGGTTTTATTGATTGATTTATTTTTATTTATTTTTATTATTATTATTTTTTTTATTTTTTTTTGTTTATTTGTTTTGATATTAGCATTGATTACCCACTCACATTCCCCTGCACGCTTCACTCACACAGGGATCCTTTACCCATCTCTAACTGGTGTCCTTTGTCAGGCCAGGGGAGGGTAACACACGCACACAGGGTGGCGGGTGGCGGGTGGCGGGTGCTCCGTAACACCACAACGTACTGCTTATAAACATGACAGGGAAACCAAGGGAACAATGTTTATATAGAACGATGGTCACCGAGAGTGGCTGCTTAGTCATTAAGTGTCTGTACTGCAAACAAGGGAGAGGGGAGGAGGGGGGGGAGGAGGAGGTGAAGAGGAAAGCAGTGAGCCACAAGGGAACGATTCTTTCAGGAAATGTTGTGCAGGCAAGACGTGTGTGCCGAGGAGTGTGTCTGTCCACTGCATCCTCACGAGTTTGGTTAACGTCGTAAGGTGTGTGTGGGGAAGGTGTGTTAGTCCCTGTACACTGGTGATTGTGTGTGTGTGTGTGTGTGTGTGTGTGTGTAGTGAAGCTTTGCCTGTTTCTCGTGAACAAGGGTGTTTAGAAGTTCCGTGGTGTGTTTCAGAGGACAGGAAGTGTTGGAACTGTGTTTATAGTGTATTTAACCTGTTTTCTATTTTATAAAGAAATTAATCCGCCGTAGAAGTTACTATTCCGTGATGAAAACCGCGTCGTTGTTTTAATGGAAAGCTGCGCGTCATAGGTTTTGTTGCACGCAGCACATGCTCACAACGCCGTGGCTTGGGTGTGCAGTGATAACAAGGCCGCAAGGTGCTTCTAGTGGCTCTTAGATCTGCCTTAGGTGTGTCTCGGCCTCTCCTTGGTGAGCGGTGGTGCAGGTGTAGACCAAGGTGTCACGAACCTTGGTATGAGCTGCGTGTTGGGTTTTCCGTGTGGTGTTTTCTGATTCAGTCTTGGTGTCTCGTTCATATTTAGTTTGTGTATGAAGCTCCGGTGTTTGTCGCTACTATATAGAGCACCGTGTTGAGTAACGATCCGAACAGTAGATAATGCTACCTGAAACCCCTTTGATTCCGTAACTACAAGCGTTCCTACTCGAGATGGAGGGAGCCTTGTCATCACCCAGCTGCCTAACATACCAGCCACATTTACATTCTAGTCTTGCCCAGGCCGGAATCCGTTCTCACTAGGTATCTTAAATTAGAAATGTGTGGATTCTGAAGTGTTAATGTAAAACTGATGTGTAACTCTGAAATGGCAGAAATAGGCTCGCGTATGGATTGTTGACCAGGGAGGTGGTGTGTGGATGTAACCCTTGGTGCCACACATGGATGTAGAGTGGCGGTTCTCGTTGTGGAGGTCAATTTGACGCGCCTTGTGTTGGGAGTGGGTGCACCAGGCTGGGTGACACCGGGTGGGGTTAAGTAAGTGGGATTATTGCCTTGAGTGAGTTGGGTGCCGTGACGTTTGGGCCAGAGTTTCGTAGGAGTGAACCAGTGTACCATTAAATGTTTAAGTTGTAGTGTTGGTGCTGAAACGGCACGGCACGGCACGGCACGGCACGGCACGGCACAAGTCCTTCAGTAATATATTCAGTTGCATTTAATTTGAGGCGAGTCACTGATCATAGTGTGCAATGTTCCTAGATCCTAAAGGCCGTAGATTAGTCATGAAGAATGACTTAATGGCAGCAGGTGAAGGATGTTTCTTGATTGATGATTGGTGTCTTTATTGTTGCAGCAGCAGTGTCTACAACAAGGGAGAACGTCTGGTCATGCCGCCCACACCTACACACGGGCAAGTCTCGGGCGTCAGTCAGGCGATGGAGCACGAGTGTCAGCACGTCCCGCCACAAGGCTATCAGCGGCGTCCCTACATCTCCGCTCTACCAACTTGAGCCACATCTGTTTACACAAGCGAACTCGTCAGCCACAGCGGCGCCTGAATCGGACCTGCACCCGCCCAAGTGTCTGAAGCCCCGGTATTCTGTTGGTGCTCCTCATCGGTGTCCATGTGGTAGCAGTCTGCCTCTTCAGAAGGGGACGCAGACCGCGGAGGCGTGGGGCCCGGCACAGGTAGGGGCAGGACAGTTTCAAGTGGTTGATTGTTGGCGTAGGTTATCAGGAATGGTTTGATCTTGGTGAGGTGGCGGTTTCTCAGGGACAGTGCCGGGGGGTGGGGTAATATAACGAGGCTGACGGAAGCAGAACTCGGGTTTGTAATTAGAATAGAATGACTGGTGCTGCTGGGACGACTGGTACTGCTAGATCGACTTTTTTTAGGTTTGATGACCATTACGAATCAGTGTTCCGTAGTTGTGGGCAAAATGTTATGCACAAATCTTTAACTGGGCACCCACACCACACCACACCACTCCTAGCCTACATTTTGAAGACGGCTAATAAAAATTACATTTCTTTCAGTTCCTGCCATTACGGAAGGGAGAACCAAACCAGCGTGTCCTAACAAACCCCAACCTGCCGCAGGAACTGGCTCCTCTGCACTGGAAGACGCCAGCCACTGTCTCACAACACACGGGGAGGGAGGACAGACTGCCTCGCTTCATCTACAACACAGGGAGCCATCCAGGGAGGGAGGACAGACTGCCTCGCTTCATCTACAACATACGGAGCCATCCAGGGAGGGAGGACAGACTGCCTCGCTTCATCTACAACACACGGAGCCATCCAGGGAGGGACAGACTGCCTCGCTTCATCTACCAACACACGGAGCCATCCAGGGAGGGACAGACTGCCTCGCTTCATCTACAACATACGGAGCCATCCAGGGAGGGACAGACTGCCTCGCTTCATCTACAACATACGGAGCCATCCAGGGAGGGAGGACAGACTGCCTCGCTTATCTGATGTAACCAATACATGTTTGCTAGTCACTTGTGATGTCATTCCTTCCATCTATGAATGTGCCCACGTGAATGTAATGTAGGCCTACTTACTTATTACCCACATGACTAGTGTTACTACTCAATAAATCCTGACTAATGAAACTTGTGCTGCTTTCCATGATCCCAGTTATTTTATTTATGGAATCTTGCAATACCTGACCTGATCATCTTGAGGTAATCCTAACCTAACTGTGAAGCCAAAGCCTGACCTGAGCTGTCTGTAACCTGACCCTATATTAATTAGTTGACATGTATCTTGCTCACACTTCCGTCTTTTCAAATAAACTGAATATTTCATTGAAGCTAAATATTATTTCATTCGATAGACTGAGGATTGATGACCAGCTGCCCATTTTTTGATAACATGACAGTAAGTAAAATGCCTAAAAAAGCTGAGTGAAAAAAAACCCTCAGGAACTGCCCTTAAAAGCAAAAAAATGGTGAAAATCCCCCCTTAGCAGCAAAAAAATGGTGAAAAATCCTCCTTAGCAGCAAAAAAATGGTGAAAAATCCCCCTTAAAAGCAAAAAACTGGTGAAAAATCCCCACAAAACTGGCCCAAAAATGGTGTTAAGTCATAAATACTCTGAAGAGTCTCCGGAGAAAGAGCAGATGGATATTTGGGGTAAAAATACAAATGAGAGTCTCCCTTCCTTACCTTTTATTTTAGTCAATCAACACTTGGACACAACACAAGTCTCTCTCCCAAGTGTCCAAAAACTAACAATTTTCAACTAACAAAATTATAACTTCAGATTACACAAATTTCTGAAAACTCTACTGAAATTTTCAACTTAGTAAAACAACACAAAACACAATTTTCAAGTTTTTCTCACAACACAATTTTAGTTTTTCTCAACTCTATACAACACAACACAAGTCTCTCCCAAGTGTCCAAAAACTAACAATTTTCCACTAACAAAATTATAAACTTCAGATTACACATATTTCTGAAAACTCTACTGAAATTTTCAACACAATTTTCAAGTTTTTCTCAGTAAAACAACACAATTTTCAAGTTTTTCTCACACCCAACACAATTTTAGTTTTTCTCACAACTCTATACAATAATTTATGAAGCACTGCATGTTGTTTGTCCTTCCAACACTACACCGTCTCCCCATAAAGACACACCATCATTCTGGGACCACTTCACCGTCAGCCTCGGGTCTCACAATGCCTGACCATCACTTCACCAGTACAAGGCCTATGTAATACAGAACCAACATTCAAGTAGGCTTTTTTATAGATATATCTCCCTCCCTCCTAGAGAAAAAATAAATAAATAAATTTCTTAACCCCCCCATCCTATCTTGTACAATTTCCTAGGCCTATGCGAACCTTACAGCAATTATTTTGAGCCTATTTACAGTCTATCTTTAAGTTCCCTATTAACACCAGTCTAATTTTTCTCTACCAACAAAAGTGTGTATAGAAATATAGAGAGATTTGCTGTGGACTGCTGTGGAAAATAGACAATTATACATGTATCTATCTATCTATCTACACTGTCATATATACAGGAGAGAGGGAGAGAGGGAAGGAGGAGGAGAGGGAGAGAAAGGAGGAAAGGAGAGGAGAGGAGAGAAAGGAGAGGAGAGGAGAGGGAGGGAGAGAGAAAGGAGAGGAGAGGAGAGGAAAGGAGAGGAGAGGAGAGGAGAGGAGAGAGAGAGAGAGAGAGAGAGAGAGAGAGAGAGAGAGAGAGAGAGAGAGAGAGAGAGAGAGAGAGAGAGACTTAATGCCTAATATCACTTTACATTCATATTCTCTCACTCTCACTCTCTCTCTCTCTCTCTCGTCAAAGGCACCACACACAAACCCCCCAAAATAAACCTAACCTAACCTAAACACCCGTGAACACCCTAACAATTACAATATGACACTTTCTTGCCCCTGACGCACCCTGCCGTGGTGTGGGGGTGTGGCGGGGGTGGCAGGGTGACGCGAGGCAGGGTGGAGGTAGTTTAAAGTCTATAGTTTGGAGAATATAGCCTTGTTTTCACCCTTGCTCATCATCGCCATGGCCGCAATCCTTACGTCCTCGCTCTGTAGCATCAGCATGTTGAGTTTGGCCTGGGAAAATTAATATGTTACGTTTATGTCCTCAATATAACAGTAATTAATTTTTTCCCCACTGTTCAAAGACACGTAAAGAAATCACCAAGCTTTATTTTTTTTCATTTCTCATTTCAAACACCACTAAAACACACACACACACACACACACCATGTAATCCAGACCCTCTTCCACACCATGGTCTCTTGAGTAAATTAGGGCTATTTTTGAGGTCTGCACTGCCACAGGAGACTTGCTGGCGATGGTGGAAGCCAGCTCGACTGCCCCCTCCTCCAGGCTGAAAGAGAGTGAGTGAGAGTGAGAGTGAGAGAGTGAGTGAGTGAGTGAGTGAGTGTCCTAACCTAACCTAACCTGTGTGTGTTGTCTGTAAGTTTCAATCAATCAAACTCCTTCCATCACATAATTAATCTCAAATATGACCTTTACACCCCCATACCACCCCCCTCCACCCATGCCCCATCACCCCAACACACCCCTGAACACCCCCCCCACACACACACACACCCAAAACTGTCCCCCATCACCTACAACACACCCCAACACCCCAAAAAACACCCGCACACACCTGTCACACTCAAACAAACTAAAACACAACACACCACACCCCGCCCATACCCACCCCTCCAACACTGCCCCCTCATCACCCCAACACCCCCACACACCTCTCTTTATCCTCAAACACCCTGGAAACGAAGCCACACTGGAGAGCTTCACTAGAGAACATTTTGCGTGCCGTGAAGACAAGTTCCCTGGCTAGACTCTGGCCTCCCACCACCTTCGGAAGCCTCTGGAGGGTGCCCACGTCCGCTGCCAGGCCTGTGGGGGAGTGAGAGGGCGTGTGAGAGGCAGGGAGAGACAGAGAGAGGCAGGGAGAAGTAGAGAGAGGCAGGGAAAGACAGAGAGAGGTTAGGAGAGGCAGGGAGACACAAGGAGAGAGAAGGAAACAGAGAGAGAGGCAGGGAGATGTAGGGACAGGTTGAGAGAAAGGGAGATAGGTTGGCAGAGGAAGGGAGAGGTAGGGAAAGGCAGGGAGAGGCAGAGAGAGAGGCACGGAAAGGCAGGGAGAGCATAGAAATGAAAGCCATATTGATAGAATTTTTAGAGAAACATATAATTTGGTAAGGAATATTGGAGTAGCATTTCACTACATGGACAAAGAAATGATGAAGAAATTGCTAAGTACTATAATAAGACCCAGATTGGAATATGCAGGAGTAGTGTGGACCCCTCATAAAAAGAAACACATAAGGAAGTTGGAGAGACTACAAAAAATGGCTACAAGAATGGTTCCAGAATTTGAAGGATGACATATGAGGAGAGACTAAAGGCTATGGATCTACCAACCCTGGAACAAAGAGAGAGAGAGAGAGAGAGAGAGGGGATCTGATACAAGTTTATAAATTGATCAACGGAATGGACCAAGTGGATAATGAGAAACTGATCCTGAGAGAAGAATATGACACTAGAAGCACAAGATTGCATAGTAAGAAGCTGAGGAAGGGAAGATGTCTGAGAGATGTTAAAAAATAGTGAAGAATATGACACTAGAAGCACAAGATTGCATAGTAAGAAGCTGAGGAAGGGAAGATGTCTGAGAGATGTTAAAAAATAGTGAAGAATATGACACTAGAAGCACAAGATTGCATAGTAAGAAGCTGAGGAAGGAAGATGTCTGAGAGATGTTAAAAATAGTGAAGAATATGACACTAGAAGCACAAGATTGCATAGTAAGAAGCTGAGGAAGGAAGATGTCTGAGAGATGTTAAAAATAGTGAAGAATATGACACTAGAAGCACAAGATTGCATAGTAAGAAGCTGAGGAAGGAAGATGTCTGAGAGATGTTAAAAATAGTGAAGAATATGACACTAGAAGCACAAGATTGCATAGTAAGAAGCTGAGGAAGGAAGATGTCTGAGAGATGTTAAAAATAGTGAAGAATATGACACTAGAAGCACAAGATTGCATAGTAAGAAGCTGAGGAAGGAAGATGTCTGAGAGATGTTAAAAAATAGTGAAGAATATGACACTAGAAGCACAAGATTGCATAGTAAGAAGCTGAGGAAGGGAAGATGTCTGAGAGATGTTAAAAAATAGTGAAGAATATGACACTAGAAGCACAAGATTGCATAGTAAGAAGCTGAGGAAGGGAAGATGTCTGAGAGATGTTAAAAAATAGAGTTTCCCGCAAAGATGTGTTGAGACGTGGAACAGTTTGAGTGAGGAAGTGGCATCACCAACGAGTGTGCAGAGCTTTGAAGAAACATTGGATAAGTGTAGATATGGAGACGGGGCCACACCACTCGGTAAATACACAGAGAAACACTCCTGGAGACTACTACACCCTTTCAAACACACCCCACAGCCTCCCCCACACCCACCTACACCCACACTCACCCACATCCACCTCCTTGACTTGGAACCAGGCATCGGAGGAGCAGTAGCGGATGTCAGCACCACACACCAGGTCAACACCGCCCCCTACACACGCACTGTGCACCGCTGCGATCACTGGCTTGGGGCACTGCAAGGTTAGGTTAGGTTAGGGAGAGAGAGGGAGAGGGACTAGGTAAACACACACACACACACACACACACACACATACCCGCTCCAAGGCACTGAAGGACGTCTGGAACTCTCTGATGGCTTTGTGGATCACCCTGCCCCGTCTCGCCACATCCGCCCCGTCCCCGCCCTCAGCAGCCGCCCCGATGCTGGCTAGGTCCATGAGGTCAATCCCTGCTGTGAATACCCGTCCCTCTGCCCCAAGCACCACCGCCCGGCAGGATGTGTCTTCACTCAGCTGGTCAAAACAAGCGCCGATCTCTCTGTAAGGGTGTTTGGGGGTGTTAGAAGGTATTTGGGGGTGTTTTTGTGGTGTTTGGGTGTGTTAAGCGTGTTTTTGGGATGTTTGAGGTGGTTTTGGGGGTGTTTGGGGTGTTTATAGGTGTTAGGGTGGTAAAAGGGGTGTTTTGCGGTATTTGTTGGGGTGTTTGGGAGGTAAGGGGGTGTGTTTGGGAGGAAAGGGGTGTTTTGGGGATGTTTGGGGTGTTTTGGGGTGGTAAGGATGTGTTTGGGGATATTGTGGGTGTTTTGGGGATGTTTGGTTGTGTTTGGAGTGGTAAGGGTGTGTTTTTAGTGCTTCAAATGTGTTTAAGAATATTTAACTCTCTCTCTCTCTCATTCACTCACTCACACTCTCATTCACTATCACACTCTCTCTCTCTCTCTCTCTCTCTCTCTCCCTCACCTCCAAAACACAAGGTTCATGGCATTGAGTTTCTCTGGACGGTTAATCTTCACCATGAACACATTTTTCCTCGGCTCTGTCACTGCGAGGGTCTCATATTTGTACCCCTCCGCTGCCGCCGCCGCAAAGCCCCTCCTGGCACCCCCACCCACTGCCGCTGCTGCCACACCCCCTGCCTGGAAAGTGTGGTTAGGTTAGGTGAGGTTAAATTACATTGTTAGCCATTTAAGTAACTATTTTTAAGTAATTCAAGATAAAGGTATGTAATCTTATTAAGTACTACATCAATTAAGTAATCTATCTTATATGTAATGAGGTGAGCGGGCAAGTAATCCACACGGCTACTAGTAATCGGCTACTAGTAATCGCTCTTTAAGTAATTATTTCAAACGTTACTTTCAAATCTGTCAAAATAATTATATAATCTGCACTAGTATCAGTATATCAGTAGTAATTAGTGCAGCCAAACCATACACCCAACAAGTAACACATACAAGTCATCACTCCAATAATTAACAACACTAACATGTAATCTCTCTCTGAAATAAGCTACTGGCACTGTCCTAATATACACATCCCTCCAGCTGTCCCCATTTCCTGTCTCTTTCACTCACCTGACGGGATGTGGCGAGGAAAATGAGGTAACACAAACTAACCTGACCGCTAACATTTAATCTCTCCGAAATAAGTAACTATGGCACTGTCCTAATATACACATCCCTCCAGCTGTCCCCATTTCCTGTCTCTTTCACTCACCTGACGGGATGTGGTGAGGAAAATGAGGTAACACAAACTAACCTGACCGCTAACATTTATTCTCTCTCTGAAATAAGTAACTATGGCAATGTCCTAATATACACATCCCTCCAGCTGTTCCCATTCTCCGGTTCTTTCATTCACTTGACGGGATGTGGCGAGGATAATGAGGTAACACAAACTAACCTGACTGCTAACATTTAATCTCTCTCCGAAATAAGCTACTGGCACTGTCCTAATATACACATCCCTCCAGCTGTTCCCATTTCTTGTTTCTTTCACTCACCTGACGGGATGTGGTGAGGAAAATGAGAACACAAACTAACCTGACCGCTAACATTTAATCTCTCTCTGAAATAAGCTACTGGCACTGTCCTAACATACACATCCCTCTGGCTGTCCCCATTTCCTGTCTCTTTCACTCACCTGACGGGATGTGGCGAGGAAAATGAGGTAACCCAAACTAACCTCACAACGCTAACATTTAATCTCTCTCCGAAATAAGCTACTGGCACTGTCCTAATATACACATCCCTCCGGCTGTCCCCATTTCCTGTCTCTTTCACTCACCTGACGGGATGTGGCGAGGAAAATGAGGTAACACAAACTAACCTGACTGCTAACATTTAATCTCTCTCTGAAATAAGCTACTGGCACTGTCCTAATATACACATCCCTCCGGCTGTCCCCATTCCCTGTCTCTTTCACTCACCTGACGGGATGTGGCGAGGAAAACGAGGCAACCCAAACTAACCTAACCTAACCAAACTTACCCAACCTAACCTCATTTCACCCCATCGGAAATTAATAATAACTTCAGAACACAATTTAGCTTCGGTTAAGTTAGATTCCCCCCTCAGCCACCACTAAAATCGCACTATCCCAGGAGGTACCCAAGCTTGTCAGACACCAGGAAACTACACGTCACTCTACAAATCCTCGCGGTCTGGGTCACACGTCTACAAATCACAAATTTCTAACCTAACCTGACCAAACTTACCCTAACTCATCCCAACTATAACTGGTATTACTGCAGTGTGGACCAGTACACCACCCACACCTCACTCTACACATCCTCACGGTCTGGGTCACACTTCTACCACCATTTCACCCTCTCGGAAATTAATACTACCTCTAGGGCAGTTTAGCTTAGGCCTACGAGCATTTCCAATAATTTCTACTACTAAGTTACTATGCTAACATGTAATCCCTATCATGAGAGAGAGAGAGAGAGTAATGGAGGAAGTGAGGATTAGAATGCTAGCTGCTATGTACCGTCAGCTGCTATGTACCACTTGTTTGGCTCTTATGTACCAGATACCAAGGAAATAAAAACACAAAACCAAACATTGTATACATTTATTAAAAGTTGTGAAGCAATAAAATTCAGCATGATACATTATTAATACATTCTTATTCACTTACATCATGATCCATTAGTTCGACACAGCGGTTTAGAAAGTCTGATGTTCATATTATTTCGTCCTGAGGAAAGGGAAACCGCTGTGCCATGGTGGTATTAACAGGATTGCATTTTTTCGTTTTAATTATTACTCTGTGGTGATAAAGTACCTATGTGTTAATACTATCTGAGGTACATAGCAGCCAGGGATGGTACATAGAAGCCAGGGATGGTACATAGAAGCCGGTGGTACTTAGAAGCCAACGGTGCATAGACGCCTGTTCCCGAGGATTAAAACAGGATAGAAATGAATAAATGGATAAGAAATGGAGGGAAATGGAAATAAAATAGGAATAACAAAGTAATAATAATAATAAGTAACTATGCTAACATGTAATCTCTTTCATAAGTAATTAAGGTTAAGATCACTCGTTAAGTAATCAGTAATCACCGCTGCTCTTTATAAGTGACCACTACACACACGTACACACTTAACATACACACATATATAAGTAACACAAAAAAGCACGAAAAACTATCAAATCAAACCAAAAAATAAGAAAATAAGCAAGAATTAATAATGAAACTGCACATTCCAATACACCCCTTTACTTAACGACACTTTTCTCACTTATCTCAACACTTACGTCACTTTTCAACACACACACCTGTTCTCTAATTAGTTACTCACCTGCCATGAACCGTAGAGCCCACATGGAGTAGGAGAAATAGGAGAAAATGATAAAAATGACAGCACGTTTCTCTCTCTACTCTAGTCTCGCTTCTTCTTCCTCCTCTTGTGTGCGGTTCACGGCAAAATATCGACATCATGGTCTTATTTAGATTTATTATGATTTTGGTAAGTTTTTGTGGTGAATTTGTTGTTTAAAATTTATCAGAGCATTTTTAAGCTAGTTTTGGTATAGTATTATGGCACAGGAGAGTAAATATGAATGAATATAACAGCTGTCAAAATATCGAGATGAAGTAAGGATTATATTATGTTATATTTAGATAATTAATATGTTATAAAGAATAATTCAAGGTTTTCTGTTGCCTTTCTCGCGTATTAGTTCACCATATCTCATCAAACGAGGGAATAAAAGTGTTATAAGACCATCACAAATTACCAAGCTATGAAGAGAAGCAGGATTAAGAAATTAATTAAAACGAAATGAAAATAAAAAGGAATCCTGATTATTTTTCGCTCCGAGACTCACTCAATGACCTCCAAGACATACTGGTTTATATAATGACAAGTTAATAGGATGCTGAAGCTAACTTACCACGCACCACCACCACCACCACTACCACAGTGCTGAGGAGGAGGAGGAGGAGGAGGAGGAAGGTGATTCAGTAGAGCGAGTGTTTAGAATAAGGCGCCACAACTAAGGTCATATGGCGCCGTTAAGGAACATAACACACTCAAACTAAGACTTTAAATTTTACGGCTAAAGATACGAGGACGCGAATAAAGGAGCTGAAAAAGGAACGTAAGATTAACAGAGTAAAAGAAAGTCCCTAAATAAGAGATCTAAGAAAGGAGCGGCGAGCCATGAAGGAGCGCACGCTGATCAAGTGCAATGAACCACGTAAACACAGGGAGTGACCATTACCTACACACGAGATGGTGGGCGTGGTGGCGGACGGCAAGATGACAGGGTGGCGGGCGGGTGAGCGACGCGCTGAGGACACGAGGAGGGGAAGGAAGGAGGAGGAGGAGGAGGAGGAGGAGGAATGAAAGAGTGTGTTGAGGAGAAGCTTTATTGAAGACACACTGTAAGGGGTTGGCGGGGGCGGGAGGTCCCTGGAAGACGGAGGGGGGTGGGGGTACATGGAACACGGAAGGGGAGGGGCAGTGGAGGGGCAGTGTAAGGGTCAGCGCAGCCTCGGTGGGCGCCCCCAGGGGTCTGAGTCGCCACGCCAGCGCGACGCTCGCCGCGGGTCTGCCTCGCCCTCGCTAGCCACGGAGCCCAGCGAATCCACGCCCCTCAGGCCGCCACGCCGCCACCCCACGCCCGCCCCCGGCAGCGAGGAGAGCGAGGCGGCGTGGCCCCGCAGGTAGGGCGTGTCCTGGCTGGAAGCGGCCGTCCGCTGGTACCGCTGGTGGGCGTCCAGGCTGCCTCCCGCGGGTGTGAGACGCGGGCGGCGTGGCATGGGCGGCGAGCTGCCCTCCCCTAAGGAGGAGGAGGAGCCACCCAATAGGCGCCGGGCCGCCGCCAGCTGGTCGCGACACTGCTGCCGCGACGCCTGCAGGCGCGCCTCACGGTACCCAGGGCTATAGCAGGGCTCCGGCGCTGGTGTGGGCGCAGGTGAGGCGTGACAGGAGGACCAGTGGGCGTGGGAGGAACATGGGCTGGCCAGGGCGCGGCAGTACTGGTGGCTGGGCAGGTGGGAGGGGGACACGCAACAGCACAGGGGGGAGGGGCTGCCGGTGGGCAGGGCGGGAGTTGAAAGGTATGGTGAAGGGACAGGGGGCGCCATATGGTCACAGAAGGGCGTCTTGGACAGATCCAGGGAGGAGTGCAGCACGCAGCGCCCCGGGGTGTTGTAGTGGTTGTGGTGCTCGGACAGCAGGCGCCGCCGCAGGTGTCGCTTGTGTGCGCTGAGGCGCAGGCGCTCCTCCAATCGGTGGCAGGACTCCTCTACGCGCCGCTGGTGCAGCGCAAGACAGCGGTGTGCTCCCAGCTCCCGTTCCGTCCCAGGGGACGGCGAGTCCCACTCCGAGGAGGAACTACGTCCACCGTAGCCCCCGGGACGGTTGAGGCGCTCCCGCCGCTCCCGCCACTCGTGTAGGCCGCGCGGGTGTGAGAGGGCAGGAGCCGAGTGCTGGCGGGGCACGTCCAACCACCGACGCGAGGGCATGGTGGTGGCGGCAGCGGAGCGATAGTGACCACCGCTCTCCGAGGTCTCACCATCGCTGAGGGAGTCACAGCTGGTGCAGGCGTCGCGCCACAGGCCACGTACGTGGCGGGGGTCAGTCTGCACTGCCACAGAGCACACCCTCCTTCCGGGACCGCCGCCCTCCTCCAGCAGGGGCGGCAGGGCCGGCGCGGCGCGGGCAGGGCTGAGTGCTTGCTGGCGCAGCACGAGGGAGGTCTCTGAGAGAGTCTTGAGCACCTGCCCCGCCTCCTGCACCACGCGTGACAGCGCCTGCCAGGTATGCCCCAGCCCCGCCTCGTCCCGCCCAGCCAGGTCACCTTCACTGTGGCAGCGTCCCATGCCCGCACCACCAACACCCTCCCCGCTAGTACCACCGCCAGCCAGGGTATCCAGCGTGGGCGTGGTGGGTGCGGACAGCGTGGTACTGGGTGAGACGGGCGCCGTGAACACACCATCGGTGGGCGTGGAGGGCACGGATGAGGAGGAGGTGCGGGTGTGGGAGGGAGCGGGTCGGCCAGGGCTGAGGGCGTCCAGGACCCGTGAGGCGGTGGTGGCCTCCCGCAGTGGGGAGAAACCCCCAGGGGAGGAGATGGCGCCTGTGGAGGAATAGCCAGAGCAAGACACACCGGAGGAGGAGGCGGCGCGTGAGGCGGGGAACACTGCTGAGGACAGGGAGGTGCTGGAGCCGCCCTCCTCCGTGGACAGCGAGGCAGAGGGGCGTACCCGCACCTCTCCCGGCAGACTGGGCCGTGGCGCTCGGTATGGCAGAGGTGGTGATACCACTGTTGGGGTGGAGGTGGGGGGTGGGGAGGTATCCTGGGCGGGGCACCACGCAGCACACGGTCACGGATGTGTTGTGGCAGGCGCAGTGCAAAGAGGTGGCGCAGGTTGGAGCGGGGCAGCGGCAGGGAATCCTCGTCGCTGGAAGCCTCGGGGGCAGGGGGCGTTCCCGCGGTGGGCGGCGGCTTGGGTGGAGACATGGGTGGTGGTGGGGGTGGGGAGAAATGTTTGGGTGGCGGGGGCGATGGGGGTGAAGGAGGCGGGGGCGTGGGGGCTATGGGTGTCAGGGAAGGTTTCTTCATGATGGAGCGCAGTCTGGGGCTGGGGCCTGCAGGAGGCGGGGGTGGCGGCGTGCTCTCCTCCTGCCACTCTGGCACCTCAGTCTCCAGGTCGCCACCGCCGTGCAGGTCAGTCCAGGACACGGCCTTCTTGGGCAGCCCGTCGGTGGGGGCGCGGCGGTGTAGCTGGGGCGAGGACCTGCTGCTCTCCGAGGACAGACGGCGCCCAGTTGGTGGGGGCGCAGGGTGGCCCAGGATAAGGCTCTTCATGTCCTGCCACGATGCCTCCCCCCAGCTGCGGCCCGGCGATGGAGGTGGAGACGGTGAGGGTGATGCAGCAGCAGGCAGTGGCGTCCTGATGGTGGTGGTGGTGTGAGGCGCATGATTGGCAGGGTCTGGCGTGGGGCTTGCCAGGCGGGGCGGGGAAGCTAAGCGGGCAGGGCTGGGGGGCGGCGTGGTCTCCTGCAAGGATTCCTCTGAGGAGCAGCGGCGTCCCCTCGCCAGGAAGTCCCGCAGCTCCTGGCTCGCCTCCTCCTCCAGGCTGCACGTCCGCGTCAGCCCCGCCCGTAGCCTAGCGGCACCCATGCAGCCCAACGCGCGGCTCACGGTGTCCAGCGACGCGGCGCGCGCCAGTCTTCCGCCCGCGGAGCGGTAGAGATCGTAGGGATGAGTGCGGCGTGGCCCGTGAGGCAAGGCAAGACTGAGGCCCACCTGGGATAGGTCCGGCGAGCTGCGGTAGTGATCCCCTGAGGTGGTGGGTGGGGAGTGGGCGGCGGGCGGGCGCGTGGCGGCCTCCTCCTCAGGAGTCATAAACACGAAGGTGATGCTCTCATCTGAGGCGCCCCAGTCGTCCTCCGTTGCGGTGAGGTCCCGTTCCAGCAGGAAGCTGCCGTGCCACGTAGGCGAGCTGAGCGCCTCCACGCGACGCTCTGGCCCGCCCTCAGCCTCACCCTGGGAACAGTCAGACACCATCACTGTCACCCCGGGTGAGGACGAGGCTGACCCCCCGCGGGTGTTGAGGGGTGGGGCAGAGGGTGCCT
Source organism: Portunus trituberculatus (assembly GCF_017591435.1). Classification (NCBI taxonomy): domain Eukaryota; kingdom Metazoa; phylum Arthropoda; class Malacostraca; order Decapoda; family Portunidae; genus Portunus; species Portunus trituberculatus. The sequence continues at coordinate 9,971,722 of NC_059256.1, read as the reverse complement.
GATGGTATGTGTGCTTCCTGATGGGAGCTCTGGTGGGGGGCGAGGTAGTGGACGTGATGGCGAGGGAGGTGGGGCGCTGGGGCGGGGCGCTGGCTGCCTGACGGAAGCTGTTGACCAGAGCCTGCAGCTCAGCACTCAGCTGGCTGGCCACGCTTGGTGGTGACTGTTCCCTCTGCCGCTCAGCACGGGGTATGACGGCCTGGTCGCCAGCACCACGCAGCGGCGGCAGCAGGCAGTGCTGAGGTGGAGGGGAGTCCACCAAGGCAGTGCGCATCGCTGGTCTGGCGTCTCCACGCTGGGCTTCGCTGTCTACATGGTGGGCAGGCTGGGTCCTCAGCACAGCTGGTGGCATGTTAGCAGGGCTAACGAGGGGCTGCTGGCTGGGTGCGCCACCCATGCCTGGGGGCGAGGGGGTTGTCCTTCGATGGAGAGAGTCTGGAGCATCACTAGGGATGGAGCGGTTCAGCGGCGTGGTGTCCGTGGCGGGAATGGACGGACCAGTGTGGTGTGGCGAGCCTCGGCCAGCCTTCCTGTCTCCCTGGGTCTCCCCCCGGTGAGGCGCCTCCACTGGCACGCCTGCCCGCGCCCTGCTGATCCTGGCAGCAACTGCGGTCGTGTATGGTGGACGGAACGTTTCGCGTGATGGGGCGAGAGTGGCGCCCTGGGCAGACCACTCAGCTTCCGAGGAGGGGCGCACCACACCCTCTCCAGAGTGAGGGTGTGGAGGGGCGCGATGCTCCCCTTGGTCTCTTCCTTTCATCCCCTCATCCTCTCCCTCCACCACGTCTGCCGCACGCCCCGGCTCTGCCCGCGTCTCCGGTGCGCCCTGGCACACCACCAGGGCGTCCTCGGCCAGGGACACTTCCTCGGACTCCATCCCGGAGTGGCTGGCCTCGGGGCTTGGGTCTGGTGGCCTGAAGTGGGCTGCAGGAGGCGGAGTGGGCGGCGGGGCGGCATGTGAAGACAGTAAGGCACCGGTTTGTGCTGGTAAGGCATCTGAAGGCGTGGGTGTGGGTGTGAGCGTGGCGGTGGGGAGGGCGTGGGCTGCTGCGGTGGTGGCAGTGGTGGTGGTGGTGGTGGGCACAATGAGGATGTTTGCTGGGGACTCATTCCACCCCGCCACACCCCGCGGCGTCCCGTGGGTGAGGGCCTGCGCCGAGGGTCCTGCAGGAGTCCTGGGCAGGGAGAGGGATCCTGCAGAGGCATGAGGGACAACTGCAGGAGGTTTGTACTGAGGACGCAATCCCGGTGTGACCTGGGGCAGGGACCCACAGCCCTCCTCCTCCTCCTCCTCCTCCTGGTGTGTGTGTGTGGTGTGTGTGTAGGGGTGTGTGGGGAGGTGTGATGTGCTGGTAGTGGCGGGGGTAGAGGCGTGGGTAGTGGAGGGGGTCATCACAGCGGCATGGGGGAGGGGTGCTGGGGTACACACATCACCCCCACCATACATGACAGGGGTGACATCCTCCCCATCCTCCTCATCCCTTGCCTCCAGCTCCCCCTCCTCCCCAGAACTCATACTTGACATGTCCCTCACCTTAACACGCCTCACCCCAGGCTTTGCATCCCTACCTAACCTGGGGGGCCTTCTGGACACCCCTGGAGGCGTCCCCATAGACATACCAGCGGAACCCCAGAAGACACCCCAGGAGGCACCCCAGATTCTGAAACCCTTACCATGGGGGAGATACTGGGGTGTGTGATGGTGCCTGTGGGAGTTAAGGCTTTGGACACCCCAGTAGTGTGTTCTGTGGGGGTGGAGGTGGCCAGGGGGGAGGGGTGAAAGAAGGGGTCAAGTTTCAATGGCTTAATGTGAGGTTTCCTGGGGGGAGGTGGTGGAGGTGGTGGAGGTGGTGGGGGAGGAGGTTGTTCTGGTGAAGTGGGGTCGTATGGTATGGGGACTGGATGGTGGGGGAGGCTGTGAGAGGGATGCAGAGGGTGTGGTGGTCGTGATGGGCTGTGGGAAGGGTGTGGTGGTCGTGGTGGGCTGTGGGAAAAGTGTGGTGGTCGTGGTGGGCTGTGGGGAAGGTGTGGTGGTCGTGATAGGCTGTGTGGTGGCCGTGGTGGGCTGTGTGGTGGTAGTGATGGGTTGTGGAAAGGGTGTGGTGGTCGTGGTGGGCTGTGGGAAGGGTGTGGTGGTCGTGGTGGGCTGTGGGAAGGGTGTGGTGGTGGTCGTGTGGGCAGTGTGGTGGTCGTGGTGGGCTGTGGGAAGGTGTGGTGGTCGTGGTGGGCTGTGGGAAGGGTGTGGTGGTCGTGGTGGGCTGTGGGAAAGGTGTGGTGGTCGTGATGGGCTGTGTGGTGGTCGTGGTGGGCTGTGAGAAGGGTGTGGTGGTCGTGGTGGGCTGTGGGAAGGGTGTGGTGGTCGTGGTGGGCTGTGGGAAAGGTGTGGTGGTCGTGGTGGGCTGTGTGGTGGTCGTGGTGGGCTGTGGGAAGGGTGGGGCTGGTCGTGGTGGGCTGTGGGAAGGGTGTGGTGGTCGTGGTGGGCTGTGTGGTGGTCGTGGTGGGCTGTGGGAAGGGTGTGGTGGTCGTGGTGGGCTGTGGGAAGGGTGTGGTGGTCGTGTTGGGCTGTGTGGTGGTCGTGGTGGGCTGTGGGAAGGGTGTGGTGGTCGTGGTGGACTGTGGGAAAGGTGTGGTGGTCGTCATGGGCTGTGTGGTGGTCGTGGTGGGCTGTGTGGTGGTCGTCATGGGGTGTGGGAAGGGTGTGGTGGTCGTGGTGGGCTGTGTGGTGGTCGTCATGGGGTGTGGGAAGGGTGTGGTGGTCGTGGTGGGCTGTGTGGTGGACGTCATGGGCTGTGGAAAGGGTGTGGTGGTAGTGATGGGCTGTATGCTGGTCGTGGTGGGCTGTGTAGTGGTCGTGGTGGGCTGTGGGAAAGGTGTGGTGGTCGTGATGGGCTGTGTGGTGGTGGTCGTGATGGGCTGTGTGGTGGTCGTGGTGGGCTGTGTGGTGATCGTCATGGGCTGTGGGAAGGGTGGTGGTCGTGGTGGGCTGTGGGAAGGGTGTGGTGGGCTGTGTGGTGGACGTCATGGGCTGTGGAAAGGGTGGTGGTAGTGATGGGCGTGGTGGGCTGTGTAGTGGTCGTGGTGGGCTGTGGGAAAGGTGTGGTGGTCGTGATGGGCTGTGTGGTCGTCGTGATGGGCTGTGTGGTGGTCGTGGTGGGCTGTGTGGTGATCGTCATGGGCTGTGGGAAGGGTGCGGTGGTCGTGGTGGGCTGTGGGAAGGGTGTGGTGGTCGTGGTGGGCTGTGGGAAGGGTGTGGTGGTCGTGTTGGGCTGTGTGGTGGTCGTGGTGGGCTGTGGGAAGGGTGTGGTGGTCGTGGTGGACTGTGGGAAAGGTGTGGTGGTCGTCATGGGCTGTGTGGTGGTCGTGGTGGGCTGTGGGAAGGGTGTGGTGGTCGTCATGGACTGTGAGGTGGTCGTGGTGGGCTGAGGGAAGGATGTGGTGGTCGTGGTAGGCTGTGGGAAAGGTGCGGTGGTCGTGGTGGGCTGTGGTAAGGGTGTGGTGGTCGTGGTGGGCTGTGGGAAAGGTGTGGTGGTCGTGGTGGGCTGTGGGAAAGGTGTGGTGGTCGTGGTGGGCTGTGGTAAGGGTGTGGTGGTCGTGGTGGGCTGTGGGAAAGGTGTGGTGGTCGTGGTGGGCTGTGGGATAGGTGTGGTGGTCGTGGTGGGTTGTGAGAAGGGTGTCGTGGTCGTGGTAGGCTGTGGGAAGGGTGTGGTGGTCGTGGTGGGCTGTGGGATAGGTGTGGTGGTCGTGGTGGGCTGTGGGATAGGTGTGGTGGTCGTGATGGGCTGTGGGAAAGGTGTGGTGGTCGTGGTAGGCTGTGGGAAGGGTGTGGTGGTCGTGGTGGGCTGTGGGATAGGTGTGGTGGTCGTGGTGGGCTGTGGGAAGGTGTGGTGGTCGGTGGGAAGGTGTGGGTGGGCTGTGGGAAGGTGTGGTGGTCGTGGTGGGCTGTGGGAAGGGTGTGGTGATCGTGGTGGGCTGTGGGATAGGTGTGGTGGTCGTGGTGGGCTGTGTGGTGGTCGTGGTGGGCTGTGGGATAGGTGTGGTGGTCGTGGTGGGTTGTGGGAAGGGTGTCGTGGTCGTGGTGGGCTGTGGGAAGGGTGTGGTGGTCGTGATGTGCTGTGTGGTGGTCGTGGTGGGCTGAGGGAAGGATGTGGTGGTCGTCATGGGCTGTGTGATGGTCGTGGTGGGCTGTGGGAAAGGTGTGGTGGTCGTGGTAGGCTGTGGGAAGGGTGTGGTGGTCGTGGTGGGCTGTGGGATAGGTGTGGTGGTCGTGGTGGGTTGTGGGAAGGGTGTGGTGGTCGTGGTGGGCTGTGGGAAGGGTGTGGTGGTCGTGGTGGGCTGTGGGAAGGTGTGGTGGTCGTGGTGGGCTGTGGGATAGGTGTGGTGGTCGTGGTGGGCTGTGTGGTGGTCGTGGTGGGCTGTGGGAAAGGTGTGGTGGTCGTGGTAGGCTGTGGGAAGGGTGTGGTGGTCGTGGTGGGCTGTGGGATAGGTGTGGTGGTCGTGGTAGGCTGTGGGAAGGGTGTGGTGGTCGTGGTGGGCTGTGGGATAGGTGTGGTGGTCGTGGTGGGTTGTGGGAAGGGTGTCGTGGTCGTGGTGGGCTGTGGGAAGGGTGTGGTGGTCGTGATGTGCTGTGTGGTGGTCGTGGTGGGCTGAGGGAAGGATGTGGTGGTCGTCATGGGCTGTGTGATGGTCGTGGTGGGCTGTGGGAAAGGTGTGGTGGTCGTGGTGGGCTGTGGGGAGGGTGTGGTGGTTGTGGTGGGTTGTGGGAAGGGTGTGGTGGTCGTGGTGGGCTGTGTGGTGGTCGTGGTGGGCTGTGTGGTGGTCGTGGTGGGCTGTGGGAAAAGTGTAGTGGTCGTGGTGGGTTGTGGGAAGGGTGTGGTGGTCGTGGTGGGCTGTGTGGTGGTCGTGCTAGGCTGTGTGGTGGTTGTGGTGGGCTGTGGGAAAAGTGTGGTGGTCGTGATGGGCTGCGTAGTGGTCGTGGTGGGCTGTGTGGTGGTCGTGCTAGGCTGTGTGGTGGTTGTGGTGGGCTGTGGGAAAAGTGTGGTGGTCGTGATGGGCTGCGTGGTGGTCGTGGTGGGCTGTGGGAAGAGTGTGGTGGTCGTGGTGGGCTGTGTGGTGGTCGTGATGGGCTGTAGCAAGGGTGTAGTTGTCGTGGTAGGCTGTGTGGTGGTCGTGCTCGGCTGTGTGGTGGTTGTGGTGGGCTGTGGGAAAAGTGTGGTGGTCGTGGTGGGCTGTGTGGTGGTCGTGGTGGGCTGTGGGAAGGGTGTGGTGGTCGTGGTGGGCTGTGTGGTGGTCGTGGTAGGCTGTGGGAAGGGTGTGGTGGTCGTGGTGGGCTGTGTGGTGGTAGTGATGGGTTGTGGAAAGGGTGTGGTAGTCGTGATTGGCTGTGTGGTGGTCGTGGTGTGCTGTGGGAAGGTTGTGGTGGTCGTGGTGGGCTGTGGGAAAAGTGTGGTGGTCGTGGTGGTCTGCGTGGTGGTCGTGATGGGCTGTGTGGTGGTCGTGATGGGCTGTTGGAAAGGTGTGGTGGTCGTGGTGGGCTGTGGGAAAGGTGTGGTGGTCGTGGTGGGCTGTGGGAAAGGTGTGGTGGTCGTGATGGACTGTGTGGTGGTAGTGGTGGGCTGTGGAAAGGGTGTGGTGGTCGTGGTGGGCTGTGGGAAAGGTGTGGTAGTTGTGATTGGCTGTGTGGTGGTCGTGATGGGCTTTGGGAAGGGTGTGGTGGTCGTGATGGGCTTTGGGAAGGGTGTGGTGGTCGTCATGGGCTGTGTGGTGATCGTGGTGGGCTGTGTGGTGGTCGTGGTGGGCTGTGTGGTGGTCGTGGTAGGTTGTGTGGTGGTCGTGGTAGGCTGTGTGGTGGTCGTGGTCGGCTGTGTGGTGGTCATGGGGTCCAGCACACTGACAAGAGGCAGAATACCTTTGACATCAGGCACACATAACTCCTTGGCCTCCAGGGGCTCCCACACAGGGGCGTCCTCCACCTGGTGTACGCAGATTACTGGGGCTTGTCTGGTGAGGGCCTCTTGGGGATGACAGTCCAGGGGTGGTGGGCGGCTACCAGACACACCACGGGGCCCCTTCCAGGCTGCCGCGACCCTGGAACCAAGAGTATGTTGATCTAAGCTTGCCACTTTCTCGGCCTCTTCTTCACCTAGACTCACTGCAGAGAACTTTTTCAGGAGCATGGACCTGGGCGTGGGCGTGAGCGTTGTGGCTGTCGTGGGCGTGGCCTCCATGGTGGCTGTGACTGCTCGGACCTGCACTGCTATTGGCGGCGTGGCTTTGGGGAGGACAGCTGTGTTGGTGGTGAGGACATCATCTAGGGAGCTCTGTGGAGTGAGGGATGTGAGGGCGAGACTGCTGTCCACTGAGCTGGGAGGCGTAAGGGAGTCCTGCGTGGTGGGGGAGCTCCCTTCGTCAGTAGAGCTCTGTGGGGTGAGCAGTGTAGCCACCCCTAGCACTGTCTGGGGTGCTAATGTACCTGGTGGGGGATGTGTCTCCTCCAGGACGCTCTGCTGGGGGACATACAGCACCCCTACTTTGCTGGAAACCTCTGGAGTGACCTGAGGCTTTCCTGGGGTGTGGGGTGGTGGTTCCTGCGCCCCTGATGCCTGGAGGGGTGATGGGGCAGCCTGGGGCACTGCTGGGGCGTGACTGTATGGCAGGGAAGGGATCTGTGTGAGGGCCGCTGATTCCTGGGTTTCCTGCATGCGTTCCTCGCCCTCTTGACTGCTGACTGGTGTGCTGACTTGCTGATCTGATGATTTGTCACGAACAACTTTCACTCTCACTGGCCGAGGAGGCTGACTGCTGACTGCTTTTTTTTCTTTGCTTCTGGTTTCTGCTGACTGCTGATTTTCTGTAGGTGCTTTGCCTGCATTGTGTGTTGATAGGTGCTGACTTTCGATGTGTCCTCTGCTTGTAGTGTTGCTTGGCTGCTGATATCAGCTTCTGTGTGAGTCGGGGAAACTTGAGGAGTGCTGACTTTCTCTGTAGGATGAACTGGCGGTGACTGCTGACTGCTGACCTGTTCCACAGCCTGCACTGCCTTTGGGTGGTGCTGTCTCAGTTCTAGTACAGCTTCTGTCAGCATTGTTTCATGGGTGCTGAATTGGGGAAGGGAAAAGGTCAGCACGCTCTGGGAGGTGGTGTCCACACTGTCAGCTCGCATCAGCACTGGTGATGGGGATGTGATCTCACTTGTCTTTTGTGACAGAGGTGCTTGTTGTTTGCTGACATCATGAGGTGGCTGTAATGATTGGCTGCTGACTTCCACAGGAGTTGGTGTTGTGTGGCTGACATCTATGGTTGGTGCTTCTGTCAAATGTTGAAGCCTGACATCCTGCAATGACTCTGCTTGTGCTGCCTGCTGAGTGCTGACTTCATAAAGTGTTTCTTTTGGTTGTAGTTGCTGACTTCTGACTTCAGTCAAGGCACGTGATTGCACTGTTTGCTGACTGATGGTTTCCAGCAACTCTGAGTCAAGTTGACTGCTGACTCCATGAATTACTTCCAGATGTTTACTGCTGACTCCACACACTGTTGGCTGACTGCTGCCTTCTTGCATTTGAGGCTGAAAGAGTTGCTGACTACTGACCTCATGGACTATTGGCTGAATGCTGACTCCTTGCACCTTTGGTTGAAGCACTTCCTGACAACCAACCTCTTGTAATTGCTGACTGCTGATTTCCTGTATCTGTGGTTGAGTCAATGATGGACTGCTGACTTCTTGTACTTCAGCCTGTAACATATGCTGACTGCTGACTCTCTGCAGTGCATGTAATTGCTGTAATTGTTGACTGCTGATCTTTTTCTGTTGTGGTTGGGGTGTTTCTTGGCTGCTGACAGTCCCCATAACCATAACTTTAGTCAGCACTGAACCAGGATGCATTAACTCTTCAGCAGTCTCCATCTGTACAAGTTCCTGACTCTGCATTTGTGACAAGGATGGCGTCAGCACTCCTTGGCAAGTGCTGACTCCACTACTAGACAATGGAGTGCTGATTTCACCAGATGGGGTTGTCTGTAGATATTGAGTGCGGACTCCCTCCATAGATTGAGTAAGGACAGGTTTATGAGTGCTGACAACAGAAGGTTGCTGACTGCTGACTTGCTCCATAGCTTGTATTGCTCCTTGCTGTTTCTCTCCTGTATACTGAGGCAGCGCTGACGGATGACTAGCTGAGTGCTGCATAGGTAGTGTCAGCATTCTCAGGTCTTTGGAATCAGCCTGTGTCAGCACTGGTAATGGGGCGGTGCTTTCACTTGCAAATTGAGTCAGTATTTCAGGATATGTGCTGACTTCATGTGCTGCATGTGTCAGCACCATCTGTGGGACACGACGCTCAGGAGAGATAGGAGTCAGCACCTCTGGCTGAAATTCTGTTTCTTGCTCAAGTTGACTCAATACTGGATGCTGAGTGCTGACTTTAATTTCAACACCTGTCAATTCCTCTTGGTCACCACTGAGATGCTCCACAAGTTGAAGATTTGCTGAAGGCAGACTGCTGACTTCTTGCAGTGGCTGGGCTGTGGGCTGGTCCTGATTGCTAACTTGAACAAGATTCTTTGGCAGCATCTCCAATAACGTGCTGACTTCCTCTACTGATTGCTGCTGTGGAGTGCTGAATCTCACTGTAAACTGATCTTCTGCTGACTGCTGACTGCTGACTTGTATGAGCTTCTTCAGGTCTAATTGCAGACTGGCGACGTGCTCCTCTGCTACAGTAAACTGACTTTCTTCAGCCATAGTCTGAATGAGCACTGCTTGTTGACCACTTCTTTGCTGTGAGAGTGTCAGCACTGGCTGGAATGTACTGATTTCAGCATCAGGTTGTGTCAGCACGGGTACTGGAGAGTGGTTGTCACTTGCAAACTGAACTGGTAATCTTTGTGGAATGCTGACATCACTAGTAGTATGAATCAGTACCTGCTGCTGCTGCTGCTGACTGCTGACACCTTGTATAGCCTGTGTTTGAAGTAATCCATGCTGACTTATGTCTTGCACAGCTCGTGACTGAGCCTGGCTGATATCTGCTGTAGCCTCTGTCAGCATTGCTGGCTGACTCCCTGCCTGGTGTGATGGAAGAGTCAGCACAGCCTGAGAAGTGGGCATGTCGTCCTCCTCACACTGTGTCAGCACCGGTAGTGGTGAGGGAAATTCACTTGCAAACTCAGTTACTGTTGGCTGTGGAATGCTGACTTCAACTGCTGAGTGTGTCAGCACTGCTTGTTGTTGTTGACTACTGATATGGTCTATCACTTGCCTTGGCAGTGGGTGCTGAGTGCTGCTGATCTTATCCAGTGAATGTGTCACCAATGTCTGCTGTGCACTGACTTTCTGTTCCATCAGCACTGATTGCTGTTCACTGCTGACTTCCTGTAGTGCTTGTGGTGGTGGTTCATGGGTGCTGACTTCTGTCTCTCTGTGTGTCAGCTTTACCTGGGAGGTGCTGATACTTTCCGCACTGAGTTGTGGTTGTTGCAGAGTGCTGACTTGCATTACACCCTGTGCTTCCTGTGGCTGACGAGATCTCACTCCTCCCTCAGTTGTGATCAGCACTTGTTGGGAGCTGGTGGTTGGAGGAGGCAAGGATGTCAGCACTCTTTGGGATTTTGTGCCTCCATCATCAGCCTGTGTCAGCACCGGTAAGGGAGCAGCGCTTTCACTAGCAAACTGTGTCAGCAGTGGTTGTGGGATGCTGACCTCAGTGGCAGAGTGAGTCAGCATAGGCTGTTCCCTTTCTACCTGCAGCACGGGATGAGACAGCACCGGTTTTAATGTGCTGACTTCCTCTAAATGACTGATGTTCCCACCACACGGCATGGAGTGTTCAGTGCTGATCTGTTGGTCTTCCTGCTGACTTATTCTTTGCTGACAGCTGACATCTGATGACTCAAGCTTCACTTCTTGCTGAAAACAGACTTCTGCTTGAGACTCCACAGGTTGCTGACTCGCACTTTTGGCAGATCCTGAGTCCAATATCTGCTGACTGCTGACTTTTGGAAACTGAACCTTTACACGTCGATGGCTGCTGAGTGTTGCTGACAGTGCTTCCTCTTGTGGCTGACTGCTGATTTTGATTTCTGCAGTGCATTCTGTTAATACTGTTTGATGCCTGACAGTCTGCTGCGGCGGTAAAGGCGTCAGCATTGTCTGAGAAGTGTCAGCACATGTCAGCACCATCCTTGGAGAAGAGGCCTCGCTTGCAAACTGAGTTAATACTGATTGAGGCATGCTGACCTCCACTTGTTCAGAGGTGCTGACTCTTCCTGCAGTCTGTACTTGTAGTGAATGCTGAGTGCTGACTTGGATCCCTCTTGTAAGATCAGCAGTTGTTTCTGTCTCTATATCCAGAGCTGACTGATGGGCAGTCAGCGGCTGTGAGGGAGGTGTCAGCACTTTAATAGGTATTGTAGAGTCAGTGACAGCACGTGTCAGCACCGGTGATAACACAACACTCTCACTGGCGAATTGAGTCAGCACTGCATGAGGAGTGCTGACTTTCTCTATGCCCTGCTGAGTTTCTAATAGCTGACTGCTGACTTCTGCTGACTGTGGTTCAAATTCTTGCTGACAAGGTAACAATGCTTTCTGCTGCAGGCTGACTTCTACTGACTCATCCCGCAATGCCTGCTGACGGCTGATTTCTTCTGACAGAGTATCAAGTGACTTGGTTTGCTGACTGCTGACTCGCACGAGATCTGGCTGATAATAGCTGACTTCTGTTGCACATTCTGTCAGGACATCCTCTCCCCATTGTGGTTGGTGTGTGGGTGGAGTCAGCATTTCTTCAGAGACATCTTCATCACTGTCAGCCTCTGTCAGCACTGTAATGGAAGCTGGACTTTCGGTGGCAAATTGTGTCAGCATTGGTTGGGGAATGCTGACTTCAATTCCTTGCCTCAGCACTTGTTTTTGGTCATAATTGTCTTTCTGAGCTTGTGTCAGCACCGATTGTAGAGTGCTGACCTGACCCACTGTTTCTGCCACACTTGGAAGCTGACTGCTGAGTTCGTGAACTGGATGTGCTGACTTTTCTTCCGGACTGCTGATTTTTTCAAGTACAGGCGTTTGCAGTGCTTGCTGAGTGCTGATTCTTGTAACAGTTTGTTTCATGTCAGCTTCTAAATGTCTAACGTCAGCTAAAGACTGTGTCAGCACGGGCTGTGGTGTTGCTGTCAGCTGAGTCTCCTGTCTGTCATGCTCAGTCAGCACTGGTAAAGGAGCAGCGTTCTGACTAGCAAACTGAGTCAGCACTGGTTGTGAAATGCTGACTTCGCTCTCAGTATGTGTCAGTAATGTTTGACAAGTCCTGGTATCCTCAGAATGTGTCAGCCCTTGTCCAAAGGTGCTGACTTGTTCCTGCGAGTCTTCTGGTGTCAGCTCTGGTTGCTGACTCTGCTTTCCCAGCACTTGAATTGAAATAGCTGCTGGACAACTGACGTCTTCTGTAGCCTCTGTCAGCATCAGCACATCACCTCTGCTTTCTGCTAGAGAGTATTTCAGTGCCGACTGCTGAATGCAGACATTATCAGATTGAGTTGATGCGAGTTGCTGACTACAGACTTGTCCCATGGATGTTATCAGCGCTTGTGGCTCTCTTCTGACCTCTTTTGTTTGTGTCAGCACTGGCTGTAAAATGCTGACTTCTTCCATTGTTAGGGTTTCATGCTGACTACTTGCTGACTCCAAAGCCTGTGATGAGACTAACGGTTTTGTGTCTTTTGCTGAATGTGGCAACACTGATGGCTGACTGCTGACTTCAACTGACTCTTCGAACTGCAATGGCTGACTGCTAATCTCTGAGCATGCCAACGGTGATAGTTTACTGCTGACTTCTACTGACTGAGGCAACATTTGTGGCTGACTGGTGACCGGAACGGATTGTGACAAAGTTTGTGGCTTGCTGATGTCTGCTGAATGGGCTGATACTGTTTGCTGAGTGCTGACTTCAGGTATTGACTGTACCTTCTCCAGTTCATGCTTGACTGTTCCCTCATCCTCTGTCAGCACAGGCTGGTCAGTAGTCAGCCGTGGGGATGGTGTCAGCATATCTGGTGAGGGGCTTTCTTCATCACACTTAGTCAGCACTGGCAGTGAAGCGGTGCTGACACTTGCAAACTGAGTCAGCACTGGATGGTGACTATCAACCTGGCTGATGGTGTGTGTTGAAAGTCCCTTCTGAAAAGTAGTGTGTATTGGTGTCAGCATCTCTGTGGTGCTGACTTCCTGGCACGGTACAGTTGAAAGATAGTGCTGACTGCTGATTAGCTCATCTGGTTTCTGTCTTGTGCCATCCATAGTGCTGACTTCCTTCACAACCTGTGTCTGAATATGGTGCTGAGTGCTGACTTGCTCTACAGTCTCTGTCAGTTCTGGTTCAAGAGTTCTCATCTCTCCCACAGCCTGCGTCAGTGGTGTAGGCTGACTTCTTCCCATTGAGGATGTCAGAACTGTTTGAGAAGTGCTGCTGACTTCTCTATCAAGCAGAGTCAGCACTGGTAATGAAGCACTGGTTTCACTGGCAAATTGTGTTAGTACATCTTGAGGAGTGCTGACTTCACTAGTGCGTGCTGAAAGAATTTGCTGATTACTCCTGACTTCAGAATCCCTTAGAAGTTTCTGGGAAATACTGACCTCTGTCAACGCCCGTGCCTGTGCCAATCCTGGCTGCTGAGTGCTGACTTCCTCCGTGACTTGTGGCAACATTGGCACCTGGCCTCTAACCTGCTGACTTCCCTGAGGCACAGAAGGTTTTGTACTGCTGAAGTCATCCACGTGAGATTCCTGCTCTTGTTGCTGACTGCTGATTTCTTCCTGCACCCTGACTTCCACTGGCTGCTGACTGCTGAATTGTGTTGCAGTCTGTGTCAGCAGTGGCAGGTGACTTACTTCTGTAGCTAAGTGTGCTGACAATAGTTGTTGAACGCTGACGACTGCTGAGCGTGGTTGACTGAGGCAGCTGACTTCTGTTACTGCTTCCATTTCGCCTGGCTGAGGATAGCTGACCCTTGGAGGTGTTTCTGTCAGCAATGGTTGACTACTGGTTGTCTGAGGTAATGCAGATGTCAGCGGTGCCCATTGAGCGCTGAGTTCATCCTCAAGCTGTGTCAGCACTGGATGTGGAACAGCACTTTCACTTGCAAATTGAGTCAGCAACGGTTCCTGTGTGCTGACCTCACCTGTGGAGTGTCTCAGAACTTGTTGTTGGCTAATTACTCTCTGTTGAAGATCTGTCACCATTGCTCCTGATGGTTCTTGCTGAGTGCTGACTCTCAGCGCAGTCTCTGTCAGCACTGGTTGTTGTTGACTACTGGCTCTTGTTACAGCTTCCATCAGGACTGGCTGCTGCTGACTGCTGATTCTTGGATGAGCCTCTGTCAGCATTGATTGTTGTTCACTGCTGACTCTTGTTACAACTTCCATCGACACTGACTGTTGCTGGCTGTTGATTGATGGTGCAGGCCCTGTCAGCACTGCCTGTTGCTGTTTGCTGACCTCATGATCTTGTCTTTGTGTGGCCTGCTGACTAGCTTCTATCAGACTGCCTGATGACAAGGGATGGAGAGAGCTGACTTTCACCAAGTTTTCAGGGATGGTGCTGACTTTCTCTGTATGCAGTGCTGACAAGCTGGCTTGTCTGCTGCTTTCAGCGACAGGTGGAAGTGTTGGCTTTTCAGTGCTGACTTCTGAAAATTTTTCATGTTGAGATTCTCTCCAAACCTGAGGTGGTGCTTTCTGCTGACTCCTGACTTCTTCTAATACCTTGGTCTGAACACAAAGCTGACTGCCGAGCTGCATAGCAACACCCATCATTTCTGGCTCAAGGTGGCTGACTTCAGCTGCAGCCTCTGTCAGAACTGGCAGGGAGGACTGGACTTGGGGGGATGTACTGCCTTCAGCACTGATCTGTGTCAGCACTGGTAATGGAGTTTTGTTTTCACTTGCAAACTGAGTCAGCGCTGGTTGTGGGATGCTGACTTCATCTGCCACGTGTGTCAGCAATGAACGCTTGTCTGTGCTTTCTATTTTAAGCCCTCTTTGGACTTCAAGTGCTGAATGCTGAGTTTTCCGGCATCAGTTTTTAGCTCTTGGTGAGAAGCACTGACCTCCTGAGGCTGTCTTAGTGCTGAGTGCTGAGATGCAGCCTGCTGTGGCATTGTGGGGTGCTCACTACTAAATTCTTCTTGAACATTCACAAGGATTGGATGCTGAGTGCTGATTCCCTCCACTGGCTGTCTCTCTTGTGCTTCAAGATGGCTGATTTCTGCTGTAGCCTGAGTCAGCACTGATTGGTAACTGGATTTTTGTTGTAATGAAGTCAGCACTTTGTGAGAAGTGCTGAATTCTTTGTCCACTTGCATCAGCACTCGTGATGGAGAGGTTGTTTCACATGCAAACTGAGTCAGCATTGTTTGCGGGGTGCTGACTTCACTGATGGAATGAGTCAAGATGTGCTGACCAGCTATCATTTGACTCATTGACAGTTGCTGACTTTCTTCTGATTCAAGAGACAGAGTTCGTTCTGCCTCCTCTGATGCCTTTTGCTGAGTGCTGACTCCAAGTACCGGTTTCAATGGTGTTGATGGAGATACGCTGACTTCTTCTACAGCCTGTGCCTCTGTAGGTTGTTGATAACTCTTAGCTTTCTGTATTGCTTGTGTTGGCTGTCCTTGTTGCTGACTGCTGACTTCAACTACAGCCTGTCTCATTTCTGGCTGAAGTGGACTGCTGACTTTTTGCATGGTCGATGTTAGTTCTGGTTGCTGCTGACTCCTGATACCCTCCATGGTCTGTGCTAGCTCTGGATGACTGCTGATTTCCTGAATAGCTTGCTGACTGCTGACTTCATAAATTGCCTGCTCTACCACTGGCTCTTGTCTGCTGCTGACTTCCTGCATGTCTGGTTGTTGCTGACTGCTGACTTCATGTATTGCTTGTGTCAGTTTTGGTTGTTGCTGACTTCTGACTCCTGCGTGGCCCGAGTCAGTACTGGATGTTGCTGACTGCTGATTTCATGTGTGGTTTGTGTCAGCTCTGGTTGTTGCTGTTGATTGCTGACTTCCTGCGCGATTTCTTTCAGTTCTGGTTCTTGCTGACTGCTGACTTCTTGTAAGACTGGTGTTAGCTGTGACTGTTGCTGACTGATAACTTTTTGTATGATTTCTGTCAGCTCTAGTTGTTGCTGAGTGCTGACATTTTGTACAGTCTCAGTTAATTCTGGTTGCTGTTCACTGCTGACTTCACTCACAGCAGACTTCAATTCCTTTTGCGTCAGACTCTTGGTGTCTTGCTTATACTGCTCTGGTTCTGACAAGTGCGGAATGATGGTTTCCTTTGCCAGTATGGGGTGTGGCTGCTGAGTGCTGAGTTCATCTGTGGAATGTGTCAGCATTTGTTGTTCCTGACACCTGGCATGCACAACTGTCTGCTTTGGTTCTGCTTGTTTATGGCACACAGTTCCTGATGAAGCTTGTGTCAGAACGTGTGGACTGACTTCAGCAATGGCTTGTGTTAGAATCTGTGGTTCCTGGAGTGTGCTGACTTCCCTGGCAGTTACAGCTATGGCCTGCTGAAATGTGCTGACTTTTGTAGTAGCTGAAGGTGATAGCTGTTGAGATGTGCTTACTTTCATTGATAGTGGGTACTGAGGCATGCTGACTTCTGCAGCAGTAGGAGGTTCTGGTTGCTGAGTTGTGCTGACTTCTGCAGCAGTAACGGTTGAGACTGATGGTTGACAAGGACTGCTGACTTCTGCAACAATAAGAAGTGGTGGTTGCTGAGTTGTGCTGACTTCTGCAGCAGTAGGAGCTTCTGGTTGCTGAGGTGTGCTGACTTCTGCAGCAGTGAGAGCTTCTGGTTGCTCAGGTGTTGTGACTTCCGCAGCAGTAACGGTTGAGACTGATGGTTGACAAGGACTGCTGACTTCTGCAACATTAAGAAGTGGTGGTTGCTGAGGTGTACTGACTTCTGCAGCAGTAAGAGATTCTGGTTGCTGAGGTGCTGTGAATTCTGCAGCAATGGAAGTGCACGGCTGCAGAGGTGTGCTGACTTTTACAGTAGTTAACACAGACGCTTGTTGAGGAGTGCTGCTTTCTGTACCAGATGAAGTCACCTCACGTTGTTGCTGATCTGAGACTTGCCTTGCCTGAGTCAGCACTGGCTTTTGAGCAACCAATGATGGCTGACTACCTATATTTAAAACAGGTGTCAGCAATTTTTCTACACCACCTTCCCTTCGATCCATCTCTATCAGCACCTGTAATGGCATTGTGCTCTCACTTGCAAACTGAGTCAGCACAGATGAAGGAGTGTTGACCTTCCCTGTGGAGTGTGTCAGCTGTGTTTGCTGTTTACTGACTTGCTCTACTGACTGTCTTGGAAATGTCAGCTTAATGTTTCTTTCTGACTCAAGTTCCATCTCCGGGGAAAGCTGACTTGCTGACACTGGTTCCTGAGTGCTGACCCCTCTTAATGCTGTTTGCTGACTACTGACTTGTATTTTTTTAGAGTTTCTTGCAAACTACCAACTTCCTCAAGCGTTATCTCATGACTGCTGACTTGTGCTGACTCTACTTGATGAGTCACAGATTGCTGACTGACCGTAGATGCTGGTGGTTGCTGACTGCTGAATTCTGCTAATGTCTCCTGCTGACTTTTCACGGCTGTTGATATTGTTTGCTGAGCGCTGATCTCAGTAAGTTCTGATTGCTGACTGCTGGATCTTGAAAGCACTGGTGTTAGTTGCTGATAACTGCTGACTTTTGTTAATGTCGGTAACTCACTACTGAACTCAGCTGATTGATCACTGCTGACTTCAGAGAGTACAGGTTGTTTGATGCTGATCTCTCCTAAAACTAACTGCTCACTGCTGACTTTTCCTGTTTTTGGCTGCTGACTCCTAAGGTCTCTCAATGATGCCTGCTGACTGCTGACTTGTATGAGTGCTGGTTGCTCACTGCTGACCTCTTCTAGGATTGACTGATCAGCACTTTCTATTCTGGAGAGTGTTGCCCTCTGACTGCTGATTTCCATAGATGCTTGCTGACTGCTGACATCTTGAACTGACTGTTGACTGCAGGTTTCAAGTAATAATGGCTGCTGACTGCTGACTTTCGCTGATTCTGCTTCAAGACTGCAGACTTCTCTCAGTTCTTTTCTAGTGCTGATCTTCACAGGAATAGCCTCTGGACTGCTGACTTCACCTGGATACTCAAGTTCTTCGTCTGGTTGAGTGGTGCACACTTCACTTATAACTTCAGGCTGACTTAAGTGCTGACTCCTGACTTTCCTTAGTTGTGTTTGTGCAGGGTCATGGCTGCTGACGGGCACTTCAGCTTGACTTACAGAGACAGTCAGACGTGAGAACGGTGTCAGCACTGTGTGGGAAGTGCTATCTGTATCGTCAGGCTGCGTCAGAACAGTGGTTGAGATGGGACTCTCGCTCGCAAACTGTGTCAGGAGTGTTTTGGTAATGTGACTTCGCTGGTGCCATGTGTCACCAACTTCGGAGAGCTGACTGTTTGTTCACCTGTCATCATTGCTTGCTCCTTGCAGCTGACCTCCTCTGTTCTGTGTTCTGAATGCTGAGACTGCTGACTGCTGACTTCCATTACAACCTGAGGACTGCTGACATCAACCACTCTCCTCATCAGCATAGACTGAGGTCCACGTGTCTGGTATGATGATGTCAGCATTTCTGGATAAGGGCTGACTTCAGCATCAAACAGCATCAGCACTGGAGCAAGATTATCAGTTCCAAATTGAGTCACAAATGTTGGTGGAGTGCTGACTTCACTTGTAGAATGTGCCAGTACTTGCTGCTGACTGCTGATATGCTGCAAAGCGTGTTTTTGCTGAGTTTGGCTGACATCTACAGTCGCTTCTACTTGATCCTTGACCCGGTGTACTGGTGGGGTCAGCACGGCCTGGGAAGTGCTGACCTGTGTTTCAAATTGCGTCAGTACTGGTTGTGAAGTTGCAGATTCACTTGCAAAATGAGTCAACACTGGTTGTGGGATGCTGACTTCAGCTGGTGAATGTGACAGCAATGATTCTTGTTGACTGCTGACTTCCTGTTTCTTCTGAATGGGTATTGTTTGCTGACCACTCAACACATCAGCAGAATGAGTCAGCATGGGCTCCTCACTTTCTAATTGTAGCACATGATGAGACAGCACTTGAGGATAGTCAGCAGACTGTGTCAGCACTGGTGGGGAAGCACTATCCTGCTCCTCTCCATGTCTCAGCAAGAGGTGAGAGCTAACAGCTGACCTTGAAGCATCTGCTGTGCTGATGATGGCTGACTGAGGTGCTTCTTGCCATGATTCCACACCGCTGACCATTACTTCCTGCTGACTTTCGGACTGGTCAGCACTCTGTGGACTCATAGTATGAACTAACTTTGCTGACACGGCCGATACACCAACGTCAGCACTACAGTCAACAGGTGAGTGACGGCACGAATCAGCAGCTGACTGTACCGCCGTGAGTACTGCAGACTGACCTGCTGAGTGCTGAGTGGTGATAACAGACGTTACAATACCCACACTTCCTTCCATTTCCTGCTGACATGTGCTGACTTGTGCTTGAAGATCGCTGACTTGAGAAGTGCTGAGTGTGCTGACAGTGCTGGTTTCGTCCTGGGTGCTGAGTTCAGGTACTGGGGGGTGGGCTAGACGTGTGGGGCGTTGGGGATGGCCGTGTGGTTGAACAGACATTCCCCATGGGGCGTGGGCGGGGAGGAGGGCTGCCTGAGAGGATGAAGCGGCTGGGAGAGGGCGGGGGTACTGATGGAGTGGTTGGGAGAGCCTGGGAGAGCGAGCTGGGAGAGGTAGGGGTGGCCATTCCTTTAAATCTTCCAGTTCTAACACTCCCTCTCTCTCTCCTCTCACGGCACTCTCCTCTTCTCTCACGAACTCACGCCCAGCACTCTCCCTCACCTCCGCACCTCTCCCTCCCTCTCCCATGCCACTCTCACACTCTTCCACTTCTAGCGAGTCTGGATCAAGTGTGGAGCTCAAGGTGTCATGAGAGGGGAGGTCCCAGGGAGGGGTGGGCGTGTGAGAGGAGGGAGAGGAGTGGGTGGAAGAGAAGTACATGGGAGGGGACTGTGGGAGAGAGGAGTAAGAGGAGCGTGGGTAAAATGGGCGGAAGTAAGAGGGGAGAGAGTGAGAGGGGGAGATGTGAGAGGGAGAGGAGTCAGAAGGGGAGTGAGTGGGAGAAGAGTGAGAGACAGCAAAGTGAGAGGGAGAGGTATGGGAGGGTGGGAAGTGAGAGGGAGAGGTGTGAGAAGGGGAAAAGGGAGAGGGAATCGGTGTCTGGTAAGGAAGATGAGAGGAAGAGGAAGAGGAAGAGGAAGAGGAAGAGGAGAGAGTAGGAGTTACAAGTGAGAGATCCAATTTTGGCACTATATCAGGTACACTTCCTCTCCCCTCTCCCTTCCTCTCCTCTACTCTCCCAATTCCATCACCTCCTTCACTAGATCTCCTTTCCCTCCTCTCCCTCCCTAGCCTTGCCCTCTCACCAAAATCCCTCCCTCTCAACCCACTCGCTCTCACTTCCGCTTCCAAACTCTCACAACTTTTAGATTTCGTCAGGATATTGTCTAAGTCATAAGGGTTCCTACTGAGATGTCCTAAGCCCTGAGTGAGTGTCTCTAAGGATCCTGTGAGATTATGGAGGCTTCTGGTGGTGGCCCTCTCACTTCTCTCTGCTCTCTCGCCCAGCTCGTCATCAGCAACGCAAGACAGTGAGTCGTGGGGGTCGTCTGTAGCGGGTCGTACTGTGTCCAATGCGGTGTCGTCAGAGGAGCTTAAACGACCATAGCTTTCATATTCCTCAGGTTCTTCCTCCTCTTCCTCTTCCTCTTCCTCCTCCTCCTCCGTCGGCGTCTCTTCCCAATCTGAAGGCACGGCGTCCGATGTCATGCCCTCAGATCTACTTCCTTCGCTGCACTCAATGATCGTGTACAGAAGGCGCCGTGCAGTCCTCGGTGTGAATTCTGAGGAGATAACCTGCATTTGTGAGGATCCTATCTCCTTCTGGCACACTTCCTCCATTTCCAAGTCCTCCCACGAGCTGTATCCGGAGCCAAGGTCAGGAGAAGCCACTGGGGTACATGCAGAAGTGGAGTAGGTGGCGTTGCTATCTGTTCCCTCGCCCACCGCCTCGTCCCCCTCATCGCTGTAGCTCCCCCAAGGACTCTCCATTGTAAAGCTGACTTTTGTACTGGTATCCTGCGTGGGTGTAGGATCTGCAGGTGCTAGCGGTGTAGGATGTGTAGGAGTGCTCGGGGTGTCCTGTGCCGGTGGCTTCTTCAGTGTGTGTGCTTCCTCACGTGTGTCCTGAGTGTCCTGGGTTCTGCCGGTGTCCACAGCAGTGTCCCCCAAGGATAGGATACGCTGCGATGACGCCCTCAGGAGCTCCACCATAGCATCCTGCGAGGCTTCGGAGTAAGGACCTGCCTGACTTACAGCCTGCAGGAGGCGCATTGCGGAGTCCTTCAGGATAGCGTGTGGGTCTGGGAAGGGGACTAAGGTGGTGTCCTGCAGGGGCGGGGAGGGTGTGTCCTGCTGTAAGGGTGAGGGGTGGGGGGGCTGGGCAGTGTGGGAGTGGTCTGGTTGGGTCAAGTGGCGCCTTTTGATGGAGATGCGTGGAGGGGAGTGCCTGGGCTCCTCAGAAGGATGGCTGGAGTCCTTCTCATCGCTGCCTGAGTCCTTAGCCTCACTCCCGGCCTGCCACGCCCCTGCCTCCCTGCTCAGGACTTCTGTAGCACTGATGGGGAGCCTCTGGGGGATATAGGAGTGTGAGTGTGAGTGGGGCAGGTCCTCCACACGTTGTTGAGGGCACGGCAGGGGGAGGGACGCCCTGCGGTAGCGCCTCTTCTTGTGCTTGTCCTGCCTGCTGGAGTCCCCGTCACTGTCCTCGGAGCTGACACCTTCCAGCAGCCGCCGCTCCGCTCGCTCCCGCAGCCACCTCCGCTGTACCCTGGGGGAGGCCACAGGGGTGTATGATCTAGGGGGCTGTGGGGACTGCCTAGCGGTGAGCGGCGATGTGGTGACGCGCGGGACGTCTGTTGGCTCTGCTGCGTGGCTCGTGTGTGGCCGTCACTCTTCTCCCCTTCACTCAAGGACATCTCTTCTTCGTCCACGTCTTCCTCCTCCTCTTCCAGGGGCTCCACGTGGTCCAGGCTACCCACAGACATGAAGAAGGAACGGATGAAGGCGTCCTGCGTCTCCCCTGGGGCGGGCACTCTCCCCAGGGTGGCTGGTGGCCCTGCTGCCAGCGCCTCCTGCAGGTCTGTGCTGGTCATGCTGTCCTCGAGGGAGTCCTTGCTGATCTCCCCCAGGGACACCTCGTCCTCGTCACGCCTCGATGCACACACCCTGCCCGGCCCGCTGCTGAGGGGCGCCTCCTCCGCCTCGGCCAGCTCCAGGCTGTCCTCAGAGAAGTACTCCGCCTCGCTGGGCGTCGAGGGGCTCTCCTCTGGCTGGGGCGGGCTGGGGGTGTGGGTGTTGGGAGAGGTGGGCCCGCTGGTGTGGTCGCTGGGGCCTGAGCCGCGCCGCTCAGTGTTGGCGTTCTGGTCTTGCCGGTCCCTGGGCCCTACCCCGAACGGCCCCGCCCCCACCAGGTCACAGCCCACACCCCGATCCTGTGTGCCTGGCCCGCCGCCCCCCCCTGACGGCCTGGGAATCTTTGTGGTGGTGGTGGTGGTGGTGGTGGTGGCAGCGGCCAGCGTCCTGGTGGTGGCGGTGAGCGAGGTGGTGGTGGTGGTGGAGGTGCGGGACTCGCGGCGCGTGGTGGTGGTGGTGGTGGTGGTAAGGCGGCACAGGCGCCCACCCTGCCCCGTGTCACCCCGAGCTGCCTGGGGTAGTGGTGGCAGGCGCCTGGCTCCCCGAGGCGTGCTAGGTTCGGAGGCAGTCTGCCTGCCGGGGAGTCGTGTGGGGGGAGTGTCTACCTCCCTCCTGCGGCACCCACACACACGCTCTCCCGGACCCGGTACACGGTCCGCTGGCTTGCGTGGTCCACGGCGGGATGTGGTGGAGGCGGTGGTGGTGGCAGTGGCGGCGGCTCCGGGGTAAAGGCGCCGCGTCACCGCCTCTATGATCTGCTGGCGGCGCTCGCGTTCCTCTGAGGCGGTGGACGCGCCGCCGCTGGACGCCGCCGACGAAGACGACGAGGAGGAAGATGGGGAGGCGGCCCCCAGGGAGGCGTGTGAGCCCCGCGGCGTGCCGCGGCGTGCCCCCAGAGTGACGTCCGGCAGGCTGTGGTTCCTACGTAGGCCGCGCTCCACCTCAGGCCACACACTCTTATCCCAGCGGCGCCGCGTCTCGGAGGGCGAGGTGAGCGGCGAGCCAGACTCAGGCGGCGCCGCCCTGCCGCCCCCCAGATCCAGGAAAAAGTCCCTGGAGGGAGCCGAGGCAGAGAGCTGCGCCAGGCGAGAGTCCAGGGAAGCGCAGGTATCCAGGGGCGCCGCGGACCCGAAGTAGTGGGTGAGATGGCGCGTGTCTGGCGTGGGGTGTAAGCCGTGGGCGAGCCGCTGCCCCTGCACGGCTTCCTCGTACTCTGAGTGTGAGTCACTGGAGGAAGCGACCCCAGGCAGCGTGGTGTGGCACCGCCCGGCGTAGGTGTGCTCCTCCTCCGCCAGGTGCGTCACGCCCTGGCCCATGGCGGCGGCGGCGGCGGCGTGGTGGCGGCCCTCCACGGCCTCGGGGGACCTGCGGGGCACGGGGTTGCACCTCCTGCGCACACACACACACACACACACACACACACACACACACACACATAATACACAAGTTAAACAAGCAAACAATCGAACAAAGGAACAAGCAAGCAAGCAGACACAAATGGCGAGATGCTGACCGGCAGCCATTATCATGCTTCTTAAGACACACTCAAAGGCTTCCACACCCCACCCACACCCACACCTCTCTCTCTCTCTCTCTCTCTCTCTACTTCCCCCTCTCTTATTTCTAACGTCGAGAAGCCATACGAGAGAGAGAGAGAGAGAGAGAGAGAGAGAGAGAGAGAGAGAGAGAGAGAGAGAGAGAGAGAGAGAGAGAGAGAGAGAATGAGTGAGTGACCTTAAGATGTTGCATGACCTAACGTAAGTCATGGGCATTTTAAGGTTTCAATAGTCTCTCTCTCTCTCTCTCTCTCTCTCTCTCTCTCAAGCAAACACATTCATTCTAGCTTCAGTAAACAAAAACAAACAAAAACTGAGGCACTAACACATCAAACAAATAAACGAAGAAAATAACAATATACAAAATAGTAAACAATTAAAAAGGCAAACAATACTGACTCAAAATGCTAAAAAATACAAGCAAACAAGCAGAAGCAAAGTAAACAACCAATGAAAACTGCAAACAAAATTAACAACAGAATAAGAAAAACAATTAAATAGACAAACAGGGTAAACAAGTGATGTAAACAAGTGATGTAAACAATTCAGGTAAACAATTCAGGTAAACAATGGAGACAATTAAGGTAATGTACTAAAAATCATAAAAAAACAATTAAGTAAACAATTTAGGTAAACAAATGACGTAAACAATTTAGATAAACAACTACGGTAAACAATTTAGGTAAACAATGTCGATAATTAAGGCAATATACTCAAAAAAACAATAAGAAATATAATCAGGTAAACAACTGAGGTGAACTGGTGACGTAAACAAAGGAGGCAAACAATTGAGGTAAACAATGTAGACAATTAAGGTAATATACTTAAAAAAATCATTAAAAATACAATAAAATCAACAATTCAAGTAAACAATTTAAGTAAACAAATGACGCAAACAATTCAGGTAAACAATTTAGGTAAACAATGCAGACAATTAAGGTGAACTACTACAAAATTATGTCAGTACAGCAAACAAACAAGCAGAGTGCAAACAACAGCCGCTGCAAACACTAACAAGCAAACAATTCCAATAAATGCAAACAATAAACAAGGAAATTACTCAAAATGGATTAATATACAGTGGAATATGCAAACAATAAATAAATAATGTAAATAATTAAAGAGAGAGAGAGAGAGAGAGAGAGAGAGAGAGAGAGAGAGAGAGAGAGAGTGTGTAATAAATTTTGAAAAACTATGCAATTATTATTATTATTATTATTATTATTATTATTATTATTATTGCGTGATTAATATGAAGAACTATTAGATTACATAGAAATTACTTAACAGATGTAATTTAGACGAGTTGCAATTACATTAACAATTACTATAAGTGACCTTTGTAAGTAATGAAGTAAAGGAATTAAGTACGTGAAATTACTTAAGGTTGTAAGTAATGCATTAACAAATTACTTATATGTAATTAGTAACATGCAAAGTATATGTAATTTGCAGGTAAGTAATTAGTACACACTTATAATTAGCCTTAAGATTAATTAGTTACTTAAATCACTTATAATTACATATATATAATTGTTTTAGTTATTATTATTACTATTATTACTTTTACTACTACTATTACTACTACTACTACTAATCTTTCTCCTCCTATTACCAATACTACTACTACTATTGCTACTACTACTACTACTACTACTACTACTACTACTACTTTCTACTCACCAAGACGTGTGGGCGTGGGTGGAGGAATGCGTGGGTGCGGAGTCGTGGGCGTGGTGGGTGCAGTGTGGGCGCGGACACTCTCCTGCTCCCTCACTCTGCGTCCACGTCTAAAAATGACATAGAATTACATATAAATTACATAGGATTACATAATTACATATAAATGACATACAAATTACATACAAATTACTTAGGATTACATTGAATTACATAAAAATTACATACGGTCACATAATTACCTTTTTTTTTACAAGTAATTGCAAAAGATTATATAAAGGAGTTACATATAGAGAGGGAAAGATTATTTAAGATTACATAGGATTGCAAGAAGAAGAAGAAGAAGAAGAAGAAGAATGAAGATATTAATGCTTTCTCTCTCTCTCTCTCTCTCTCTCTCTCTCTCTCTCTCTCTCTCTACAACTACTAATCTTACTTACAATTTGACTAGTAGTAACAGTAGTAGTAGTAGTAATAGTAGTAGTAGTAGTAGTGGTAGTAGTGGTGGTAGTGGTGGTAGTGGTGGTGGTGGTGTGGTGGTGAGGGTGGTGGTGACACAACTGAAGGGAAGTGCTCTCTCTCACTCTCTCACTCTCCCTCTCTCTCTCTCCCCCCTCTCCCTCTCCCTCTCACTCCCTCCCTGTCCAGTTAACAAGATCAGAAAGGCTGCTGGTTCTCTCTCTCTCTCTCTCTCTCTCTCTCTCTCTCTCAAACACACACACACACACACACTCACCTCCCGGCGTGGGCGTGCTGTGGGCTGTGGGCGTGACCTGGTGGGCGTGTGGAAGGTAAACACACGGCAACCGATCACCAAGGAGTCACCATCCTGAAGGCGC
>NC_059256.1:9923802-9926302 GCF_017591435.1 Portunus trituberculatus | reverse complement strand
TTGAAACCTTTAAACCCTTAAAACACCCAAAACCCTTAAAACACTCAAAACCCTTTAAAACACCCAAAAACCATTTAAAACCCCTTAAAACAGCCAAAACCTTTAAACCCCTTAAAACACCCAAAAACTTTAAAATACCCTTAAACACCCAACCCCTTAAAACCCCTTTTTGAGCACATCCTGCTTCTTCTGCTCATCTGAAGTAGGTAGACCCTTAAAACACCCCAAAACCTTCAAACACCAAAACCCCTTCAAACCCCTTAAACACCAAAACCCTTTAAACCCCTTAAACACCCAAACAAAACCCTTAAACACCCAAAACCCCACCTTCAAACCTTAAAACCTTAAACACCCAAAACCTTTAAACACATTAAACACCCAAAACCCTTGAAAACACCTAAACCTTCAAACACTTTAACACCCAAACCTTCACACCTTAAAACCCCAAACCCTTCAAAACACCCTTAAACACCCACATCAGACATTTAAACCCTTAAAACCCTTCAAACCCTTAAACACCCAAAAACACCCCTTAAAACACTGGGACCCCAAAACTTACTTTTTGAGCACATCCTGCTTCTTCTGCTCATCTGGATAGGATAGACCCAAACACATCCTTGAAACATTAAAAACACCCAAAACACTTGGAACCCAAAACACCTTTAAACACCCCTTAAACACCCTTGGGACCTTCAAACTTTAAACACCCACCCTTAAAACCCCTTCAAAACCCTTAAAACCCAAAACCTTCAAAACCCTTAAAACACCCAAAAACCCTTCAAAACACCCTTAAAAACCTTTAAAACACCCAAACACCTTTAAAACCTCCTTAAAACACCCAAAACCCTTAAAACCCCCTTAAAACACCCAAACCCCTTAAAACCCTTACTTTTTGAGCACATCCTGCTTCTTCTGCTCATCTGAAGTAGGGAGACCCTTAAAACACCCCAAAAACCCTTCAAAACACCCTTGAAACCCTTAAAACACCCTTAAAACACCCAAAATCTTCAAAACCCCTTAAAACACCCAAAACCCTTTAAAACCTTAAAACACCCAAAAACTTAAAACACCCTTCAAACCTTTAAAAACCCTTAAAACACCCAAAACCCTTCAAAACACCCTTTAAAACACCCTTAAAACACCCAAAAACCCTTCAAAACCCCCTTAAAACACCCAAAAACCCTTTAAAACCCCCTTAAAACACCCAAACCCCCTTAAAACCCTTACTTTTTGAGCACATCCTGCTTCTTCTGCTCATCTGAAGTAGGGAGTCCCATTTCCTTCTGGCGCTGGTCATACATCATCTTCTCCACCATCCCGCGCGTCTCCCCGTCAAGGTCACCCAGTTTGGAGGGCTCCGGATTGACCTTCTGGGTGTTCATCTCGGGGTCAGAGGTCACCAGCCGCGACCACCACTCCATACGGTTGATCTGGGGTGATTCGGTGTGTTTTGCGGTGTTTTAGTGTGTTTTTGGGGTGTTTTTAGTGTGTTTTGGTGTGTTTTGGGGTGTTTTGGTGTGGTTTTGAGTGGTTTTGAGTGTTTTTGGTGTGGTTTGGTGTGGTTTTGAGTGTTTTTGAGTGTTTTTGGGTGTTTGGGGGTGTTTGAGGTGTTTTGTGTGTGTTTTGCGGTGTTTTGGATGTTTTGGGGTGTTTTGTGTGTTTTGGGATGTTTTAGTGTGTTTTGGTGTTTTTGGTGTTTTGAGGTGTTTTGGTGTGTTTTTGGTGTGTTTTGAGGTGTTTAAGTGTGTTTTAGGGTGTTTTGGGTGTTTTGGGGTGTTTTGGCGTGTTTTGAGGTGTTTTGGTGTGTTTTGGTGTGTTTTTGGTGTGTTTTGAGGTGTTTAAGTGTGTTTTGGTGTGTTTTGGGGTGATTCTAAACGTTTTCACCACAACAACTACTACTACTACTACTACTACTACTACTACTACCACCACCACCACCACTTACCTTCTCCAGTGACAAGACAACAGTGCGAGAGCTTTCTAAGTACCAATTGCATTCCTCCACCTTGACCTCGTTATACAGAACCCCGTCAATTATTGGAGGCGCCCCCCGCAGCCCCACCTTCAGGGAGCGGCGCCCCCACTCCACCACCACGTCACGGCTCTTCACCTTTATCGGTAGGGGGATGGCCACCTGGGGGAGAGAGGAGAAGGGGGTAGTAAGGGGGGTGTTATAAAAAGGTTGACAAATTCAGAAGTTACCCTTAAAAAATAAAAAAACGAGATCCATTTTCTATGAAGGAAATAAATAAATCTTTAAAAAACACTATTTCCACTTCATCTAGGGCGATATTGCCGTGTGTAAGGGCGTGAATATAACCTTTACCTTGCCCCCGATTAGTAGCATTGTTCCTAACCCGCCAAGCACGGTATTAACGCCCTAAATGCACTGTTTAGTAAATGTCACAGCCAACTGCTTGTGTGTGTGTGTGTGTGTGTGTGTGTGTGTGTGTGCTGTTTGTTTACATTCTGACAACCACGTGGTAAGGGGGGAGAGAGA
>NC_059256.1:9896302-9901302 GCF_017591435.1 Portunus trituberculatus | reverse complement strand
CCCTTACCTCCACCTCCTGCAGGGTCTGAGTCCATCTGTATTTCTCAAAGTCACATCCATTTCCTGAATTTGGTTTCATCTTGCCCCCATCATCATCATCATCAGCCTTGGGGGGTTCTGGGGGCGTGGCGGGGAAGAGTCGCCAGCTGTGGTTTTAGCTTTATCCTGAGGGGGGGGGGATGAGAGAGAGAGAGAGAGAGAGAGAGAGAGAGAGAGAGAGAGAGAGAGAGAGAGAGAGAGAGAGAGAGAGAGAGAGAGAGAATTATTATATATTTTTTTTCTATATTCAAGTAACAAAACTAGTCAAACACACTCAAACACACTCAAACACACTCAAAACACACTCAAAACACACCCAAACACACTCAAAACACACCAAAACACTGAAAACACACTCAAAACACACTCAAAATACACTCAAACACACTCAAAACACACCAACACACTCAAACACACTCAAAACACACTCAAATCATACTCAAACACTCAAAACACACTCAAAGACACTCAAAACAAACTCAAAACACACCAAAACACTGAAAACACACTGAAAACACACCCAAACACACCCAAAACAAACTCAAAACACACTCAAACTCATCCAAACACTGAGACACCCAAACACACTCAAACACACACAAACTCATTCAAACACTGAAAACACCCAAAACACACTCAAAACACACTCAAACTCATCCAAACACTGAAAACACCCAAAACACACTCAAAATCACCCAAACACACTCAAAACACACCAAACACTCAAAACACACTCAAACACACCCAAACACACCCAAAACACACTCAAACTTATCCAAACACTAAAAACACTCAAAACACACCAAAACACTGAAAACACACTCAAAACACTCAAACTCACCCAAACATTGAAAACACCCAAAACATACTCAAAACACTCCAAAAATACCCAAACACACCCAAAACACTTAAAACACACTCAAACTCATCCAAACACAGAAAACACCCAAAACACACTCAAATCATACTCAAACACACTCAAACACACCCAAACACACTCAAAACACACTCAAAACACGCTCAAACTCATTCAAACATTGAAAACACCCAAAACACACTCAAAACACTCCAAAACCACCCAAACACACTCAAAACACACCCAAACACTCAAAACACTCAAAACACCCAAAACACACTCAAAACACTCCAAAACCACCCAAACACACTCAAAACACACTTAAAACACACTCAAAACACACTCAAACACACCCAAACACACCCAAAACACACTCAAACTTATCCAAACACTGAAAACACCCAAAACACACTGAAAACACACCCAAACACACTCAAAACACACCCAAAACACACCCAAACACACTCAAAACACACTTAAAACACACTCAAACTCATCCAAACACTGAAAACACCCAAAACACACTCAAAACACACTCAAAAAACACCCAAACACACCAAAACACACTCAAAACACACCCAAAACACACTCAAACTTATCCAAACACTGAAAACACCCAAAACACACTCAAACTTATCCAAACACTGAAAACACCCAAAACACACTCAAAACACACTCCAAAACATACCCAAACACTCAAAAAACACCCAAACACACTCAAAACACACTCAAAACACACCAAAAATACACCCAAACACACTCAAAACACCCAAACACACTCAAAACACACCAAAAATACACCCAAACACACTCAAAACACCCAAACACACTCAAAACCCACCTTGTTAATTTTTTCCTCCAATTCCTTCGCCTCCTCCTCCGTGAGCTCCTTAATCTTCGGTTCCTTGGTCTTCCCCCTCTCCTCCTCCTGCCTCCTCCTCTCCTCCTCCTCCTCCTTCTTCCTCCTCCTCTCCTCCTTCCTCCTCTCTATCTCCTCATATTCTTCCTTCTTCTTCTCCTGGGATGCTCTTGCAAATTCTCTATATTTCTTGTATTTGTCGAGCACCATCTGTGTGAGAGAGAGAGAGAGAGAGAGAGAGAGAGAGAGAGAGAGAGAGAGAGAGAGAGAGAAAGAGAGAGAAAGAGAGAGTTTTATTTAATTTTTTGTGAGTTGTGTGTCTTTGAGCACACACACACACACACACACACACACACACGTCACTGTCTTCATCACACACCACAGTCACCATTAACACAACACTCACCACGTCACTGCCTTCACCACACACCACAGTCACCATTAACACAACACTCACTACATCACTGCCTTCACCACACACCACATCACCATTAACACAACACTCACTACATCACTGCCTTCACCACACACCACAGTCACCATTAACACAACACTCACCACGTCACTGCCTTCACCACACACCACAGTCACCATTAACACAACACTCACTACATCACTGCCTTCACCACACACCACAGTCACCATTAACACAACACTCACTACATCACTGCCTTCACCACACACCACAGTCACCATTAACACACACACACACACGTCACTGCCTTCACCACACACCACAGTCACCATTAACACAACACTCACCACGTCACTGCCTTCACCACACACCACAGTCACCATTAACACAACACTCACTACATCACTGCCTTCACCACACACCACATCACCATTAACACAAGACTCACCACGTCACTGCCTTCACCACACACCACATCACCATTAACACAACACTCACTACATCACTGTCTTCACCACACACACCACAGTCACCATTAACACAACACTCCCTACATCACTGCCTTCACCACACACCACAGTCACCATTAACACAACACTCACTACATCACTGCCTTCACCACACACCACAGTCACCATTAACACAATACTCACCACATCACTGCCTTCACCACACACCACAGTCACCATTAACACAACACTCACTACGTCACTGCCTTCAACACACACCACAGTCACCATTAACACAACACTCACTACGTCACTGCCTTCACCACACACCACAGTCACCATTAACACAACACTCACTACATCACTGCCTTCACCACACACCACATCACCATTAACACAACACTCACCGCGTCACTGCCTTCACCACACACCACAGTCACCATTAACACAACACTCACTACATCACTGCCTTCACCACACACCACAGTCACCATTAACACAACACTCACTACATCACTGCCTTCACCACACACCACAGTCACCATTAACACAACACTCACTACATCACTGCCTTCACCACACACCACAGTCACCATTAACACAACACTCACCACGTCACTGCCTTCACCACACACCACAGTCACCATTAACACAACACTCACCGTCACTGCCTTCACCACACACCACAGTCACCATTAACACAACACTCACCACGTCACTGCCTTCACCACACACCACAGTCACCATTAACACAACACTCACCACGTCACTGCCTTCACCACACACCACAGTCACCATTAACACAACACTCACCACGTCACTGCCTTCACCACACACCACAGTCACCATTAACACAACACTCACTACATCACTGCCTTCACCACACACCACATCACCATTAACACAACACTCACTACATCACTGCCTTCACCACACACCACAGTCACCACCAGAGCTTTAACACTTAATCAAAAATCTACTTATCAAAAACAACCCCAAATTAAGATAAAGAATATTTTGGTGCCATCTTGGTGAATTATTGGCAGCCTGAAGAGATTCCGTCTGTACTTGGTGGTGGCAGACTGCACATGAGGCACCAGAAGAGCAGGAGGTGGATCCAAGATTATTTAAAACGTCAGATTAATCTCCTTCCAATATAGGATCCATGAATGCTTAGAGGGATGGTGATGAGGCTGCTCTGAGGTTGCTAGGAACACCACCTCAGTCTGGGGGTGGTGCTGTCTTGTATATGGATTTATGTTCACAAAGCAACATTTCTATTAGCTTTTTACGAACCTTAGCGCCAAGAATGATTGTTTTTGTAATGCATGAAGTGAAATCTTACATGGAATATCAAGAAATAAAGCTGAGATGAGATTTATACACACTCAAATCATACTCAAACACACTCAAACCACAGACGAGGTGGAGACTTACAGCGAATTTTCATTACTAATTCACTATCACTAATACTATTTCCCTGGAGAGGTGGTGTTCCGAGCAATCTCAGAGCAGCCTCGTCACCGTCCCTCCATGCGTTCATAGATGCCATTTTGCGGCAGGAGGTTGCTCTGATGTTAAAGTTTCCTGGCAGCCAATGAGCACTTGTACGCGGGCTGCCAACCTCCACCCGCCATCACCAACGTATCTTAAAGGATGTTATTTTACAAAGGTTGGTGTGTGAGCAGGAGGTTGTCTGTACCAACACAAACCACCTGCTTCTTGGATCGGCCCTGGAGCTCACACCTATTGGCAGCTGTGGGACTCTCTGCCACCCCGTTTGGAAGTGTGGTTGGGCCAAATCACTTATGAGCAAACCAATCGTGCAAATTAAATCGATTGTAACATTTTTTTGGGTCGCGTTATAACAAAAACACATAAATCAAACATGCATAAATTGAGAGTTCCCTGTACAGTTCTCCACACACAACACTGGAGAACTGGAGAGCATTCAACCTTCACCTTGTTACACCACATCAGGTCCACAACTTCAACAAACACTGCACACAGGGACACACAGACACACCACACTGCCAACCACACTACAACACTCTTCCTGAATAGAAAGATTCTCAAACATGTCACTTCACAATCTTGTCTGATCACCAGTATGGCTTCCGGCAAGGTCGCTCTACTGGTGATCTTCTGGCTTTCCTTACTGAGTCTTGATCCTCTTTTAGAGATTTCGGTGAAACTTTTGCTGTCGCGTTAGACATCAAAAGCTTTTTATAGAGTTTGCCATAAAGCTTTGATTTCAAAACTGCCCTCCTACGGCTTCTATCCTTCTCTCTGCAACTTTATCTCAAGTTTCCTTTCCGACCGCTCTATTGGTGCTGTGGTAGACGGCTACTGTTCTTCTCCTAAACCTATTAATAGTGGTGT
>NC_059256.1:9881302-9891302 GCF_017591435.1 Portunus trituberculatus | reverse complement strand
TAAATGTAACGCCTCCACTCCTACGCACACAGCTGCTTTCTCAATCCTGGAGTCACTCTGGCCACTCCACGCTGGGTCTTTGCCAGTGTGATTAACATTACCAGCTAGCACACTGCTGGAGTAAGGCCGAGTGCTCTGTAGTTAGCTGGGTGTCATTCATTTACTGTCTTGAACATGGCCGTGACCTTGCTACCCTCCACTCCTGGCTGCCTATCCCTGCTTGCATGCGTGTGTCAAGATAATGGTGAGCTAAGACTTAAGGATTTGACAACTTTGAAATTTGTTTTGGTAATTTTGCGAAAGTTTGTGATCTAAGCCTTTACAGAGGAGGAGGAGGAGGAGGAGGAGGAGGAGGAGGAGGAGGAGGAGGAGGAAAAGGAAGAGGAAAAATTCACTCACTCACTCACTCACACACACACACACTGAAAAAAGAAAAAAAATATAGAAAATAAAAAAACGAAAAAAACCCGCCAAAACTAGCCCAAATCTACCACCACCATCACCACCATCCGCCAGAACCCGCCCAATTTCCAGCCCAATCTTCCACTTTCCCGCTCAGTGTGGAGAAATCAGGTGGTGGTGGTGGTGGAGGTGGAGGATTGTGGGAAATAGAAATCCTTGACCTCCTGTATGGCATTGCACCACATCAGAGCATATCCTTCAGGCTCTTCCAAGTAATAAGTTCTGTTGGGCTGTGGAGGAGGAGGAGGAGGAGGAGGAGGAGGAGGAGGAGGAGGAGGAGGAGGAGGAGGAAGGATTAGTAATGCAAATAATTATAACAAATCTATATAATTCACACCAATGTTCCCTAGATTACTAAAAATACCCTAAAAACATCCCTAAACACTCTTAAAACATCCCTAAACACTCTTAAAACACCCCTAAACACCCACAAACATCCTAAAACACCCCAAAACAAATCCACCAAACACCCCTAAACACTCTTAAAACACCCCAAAACACCCTAAAACACCCGAAAAACACCCCCAAAACAGCCCAAAACACCCCAAATACACCAAAACACCCCTAAACACTCTTAAAACACCACCCACAAACACAAACACCCACAAACATCCTAAAACACCTGAAAACACCACAAAACAGCCAAAACACCTTACAACAAACACCCCTAAACACCAAAACACCCTAAAACACCCCAAAACTGCCAAAACACCCTAAAACACCAAACACCCCTAAACACTCTTAAACACCCCAAAACACCCATAAACATCCCAAAAGCCCGCTAAAACACCAAAACACCCAAATACACCCTAAAACACACCAAAACACACCTAAACACCCTAATACACCAAAATACACCAAAACACCCAAATACACTCTTAAAACACCCTAAAACACCCCAAAACACACCAACAACACCCCAACACACCAAATACACCAAAACACCCTAAACACCCACAAACACCCTAAAACACCCCAAACACCCCTAACACTCTTCAAACACATAAAACACCCTAAAACACCCCAAAACACACCAAAACACCCTAAACACCCCTAAACACTCTTAAACACCCTAAACACCCTAAACACCCTAAACACACCAAAACACCCAAACACACCGCTACAACACACCAAAACACCCTAAAACACACCAAAACACCCTAAAACACCTAAAACACCCTAAAACACACCAAAACACCCCAAAACACACCAAAACACCCCAAAACACACAAAAACAGCCTACAACACCTCACCTCAAAACACCCCAAAACACCCTAAAACACCCCAAAAACACCACAAACCCCGCTATAACAACCTAAATCACCCCAGCGCCCCCCCGTCACCCCAGCGCGCCCCTGAACTTACTGTGTGCACGAAAAATGTCTTAAAGTTCTTGGCCTCAGTGGAAAGGGTGGCAGACCATGGAATCTCGCCCTTAAGGACCTGGTTAACGGGGTCCACGTAGTAGAGATGTGGCCCCGTTGTAAGGAGGAACATGCGTCGTCTTGGGAATAGACCCTGGGGGCATAGAAAATGGGAGATTACTATGGGGGAGGGTGGGTGGGGAGAGGAGGAGGAGGAGGAGGTAAAACTTCTTCTTCTTCTTCTTCTTCTTCCTTGTCCTCATCCTTCTTCTTCTTCTTCTTCTTCTTCTTCTTCTTCTTCTTCCTTCCTTCTATTCCTCCTCCTCCTCCTCCTATGCCTACCTCTTCTTGTTCCTCCTCCTTCTTCTATTCTTCCATCTCTTCCACCTCCTCCACACACACACACACACACACACACACACATCACAATATGGATAAACTGCCTTAGAATTTTTTAACGAAGGAACGGAACGAGATTAATAAAAACGATAATATTTTGACCATTAATCCCTTGAGTAGCGTGACGTGTTTCCCTATTCCCTGTGGTGACTATTTGGTGATTTTGTACACCTTCACCAACTCATGTGGGGGATTAAAATGGTGAGGACTGTGGCCATTAATCTTGTGACCTCCATACACCCTTCATAATGTCAATAAAATGGTCTTATTGTACTCAAACTGTCTTAAAATGCCTTCAAAACATGTTAAACTGTCTTAAAATGCCCTCAAAACATGCCAAACTGTCTTTAAATGCCCTCAAAACATGTCAAACTGTCTTAAAATGCCCTCAAAACATGTCAAAACATGTCAAACTGTCTTAAAATGCCCTCAAAACATACCAAACTGTCTTAAAATGCCCTCAAAACATGTCAAACTGTCTTAAAATGCCCTCAAAACATGTCAAACTGTCTTAAAATGCCCTCAAAACATGTCAAACTGTCTTAAAATACCCTCAAAACATGTCAAACTGTCTTAAAATGCCCTCAAAACATGTCAAACTGTCTTAAAATGCCCTCAAAACATGTCAAACTGTCACAAATCTCCAGGTAAAATGTGTCCCAGTACTGAAGGGGTTAAAATAGTGAAGACTGTGGCCATTAATCCTGCAACCTCCATAGACCCTTCCTAACGTCCTAATGGTCTAATGGTACACAAATCTCAAGGTAAAAAATCTGCGCCACCACCTCCTCCTCCTCCTCCTCCTCCTCCTCCTCCTCCTTACCTTCCTCTTGTCCATTAATCCCTGCTTAAGGATGAGGTTTCCCTCCACAAATCTGTTCCACTTGTTCTCTCTCTCCTGTTCCGCTAATCTCGCCACAAACTCCTCTCTTCCCACGTCCGCTAAGTTCCGCTTGTCTGAGGAGAGAGAGAGAGAGAGAGAGAGAGAGAGAGAGAGAGAGAGAGAGAGAGAGAGAGAGAGAGAGAGAGAGAGAGAGAGAGAGAGAGAGAGAGAGAACGAAAATATCATAAAATTCACTAAAAACACATACACCTTCTCGTCCTCCTCCTTCTTCTTCTTCTTCTCCTCCTCCTCCTCCTCCTCCTCCTCCTCACCTCTCCTCTTGGGCAGCTGTTCCTCCACCTCCTCCTCCACAGTATCCCTCAGCTGTAGGCCTAGTTCCAGCTGAAGGGCAATTGATTTTAGGCCCGGCTGATTCAGTTCCCAATTAATCTGATGGAGAGAGAGAGAGAGAGAGAGAGAGAGAGAGAGAGAGAGAGAGAGAGAGAGAGAGAGAGAGAGAGAGAAAAGAGGAAAAAATTGTTGTATTTATTCTATTATATTGATTTCTCTCTCTCTCTCTCTCTCTCTCTCTCTCTGTCCACACACACACACACACACACACACACACACACAGACACACACACACACAGACACACAGACATTTGAAGACAAGGATTTGAAGAAAGAGAAATATTAAGAAGGATTTCTCAAGTGTGTGGACCAGTGTGGGGTGGCCATGGACCATAATGCATTGGGCCATCATCTCCCCTTGACCCCTTCAGTAGTGTGACGTGTTTCCCTATTCCCTGTGGTGACTATTTGGTGATTTTGTACAGCTTCACCAACTCATGTGGGGGATTAAAGTGGTGAAGACTGTGGCCATTAATCTTGTGACCTCCATACACCCTTCCTAATGTCAATAAAATGGTCTTATTGTACTCAAACTGTATTAAAATGCCTTCAAAACATGTCAAACTGTCTTAAAATGCCCTCAAAATGTGCAAAACTGTCTTAAAATGTCAAACTGTCTTAAAATGTCATTCAAATATGTCAAACTGTCCTAAAATGTCCTCAAAACATGCCAAACTATCTTAAAATGCCCTCAAAACATGCCAAACTGTCTTAAAATGCCCTCAAAACATGTCAAACTGTCTTAAAATGCCCTCAAAATATGCAAAACTGTCTTAAAATGCCCTCAAAACATGTCAAACTGTCTTAAAATGCCCTCAAAACATGTCAAACTGTCTGCCAATAAAATGCCCTCAAAACATGTCAAACTATCCCTCAAAACATGCCAAACTGTCTTAAAATGCCAAAACATGTCAAACTACCCTCAAAACATGTCAAACTGTCACAAATCTCAAGGTAACAATGTGTCCCAGTACTGAAGGGGTTAAAATAGTGAAGACTGTGGCCATTAATCTTGTGACCTCCATACACCCTTCCTAATGTCCTAATGGTCTAATGGTGCACATATCTCCAGGTAAAAATGTGTCCCAGTACTGAAGGGGTTAAAATGAGTGAATGGAGATAATGGGTCCTAATGGGAAGGCACTTAATGGAGGGAACTTGCATAGAATCAGTCAAAAATAATGGTACAGTTCTTTAGATTAATGGTACACTCATTAAACAGTAGGTAGGGGGGGTGGAGGTGGGTGTATGGGTGTAGTGAGTGTGTTGTGGTTTGTGACTGGAGGAAGGAGGAGGAGGAGGAGGAGGAAGGAGGAAGGAGGAAGAGGAGGAGGAGGAGGAGAAAGAGAGAAAAAGAGAAAGAAAGAGAGAAGAAGGAGGAAAAGAAAGTGAAGAAAAGGAGGAGGTGAGAAGGAGGAGGAGGAGGAGGAGGAGATGGAGGAGGAGGAGGAGGAGGAGGAGGAGGAGGAGGAGGAGGAGGAGGAGGAGGAGGAGGAGGAGGTAAGATGAGGTTAGGTTAGGTTAGGTTAAGTTAGAAGAAGAAGAGGAGGAGGACGGAAGAGGAAGAGGAGGAGGAGGAGGAGGAGGAGGAGGAGGAGGAGGAGGAGGAGGAGGAGGAGGAGGAGGAGGAGGAGGAGGACAGACTACACAAAAACATTAGCAACAACAACAGCCACTCGCAAAACAACAAGAACAACACCCCTGGCCCCCATCACCCCCGCCCCCACCACAGCCCCCAACGCCCCCACACTCTCCACCTCTCCCACCTCACCTCAATTGGACCCATTTCACCCCTCTCTCTCTCTCACCCCTCCGCCCCCACGCCCGGTGATGCTAAATGCCCCTCTCAGCCCCCTTCACTATACACCCCTCGTCCCCTCACTATGTCATCTCCTTGCCTCCTCTGCCCCTCTCGCCCCTCTCGCCCCCACCCACCCTCCTGACCCCTGGGAGATGATTCTACCCCTGTCTCTCCCTCCACCCCCTCCAGGCCTCTATCACCCCTCACCCCTGGCTCCCCAAATACCCCTCCTGCTGGACCCCCAAGAGTCCCTGCCCCTCCTCCCACACCCCCACCACCTCCACACCCTCTGCCCCCATAATAATCCTTTTTCTCACCCCCGTCTGGTCTAAACCCCCAAATACCCCTCCTTCACCCCAACTACCCCCAAAACACCTCCAAGGCCCCTCCTCCTTTCTGTCAGCCCCCACCCTTCACTACCCCTAAAACCTCCAAAAGCCCCCGCCCCGGAAACCCCAAAACCTATCTTCACTCATTCTTTCACTGCAACGACCCCCAAAAGCCCCCTCCTCCTCCCCCCTGACACCCCCACGACCCTCACAGGACACTCCACAGTCGCCCCCCCCCCCCACCTCCTCATCCCCCTGTGGTAGAAAGGGGGCGATCTTCGGGGGTTTTTTCAGATGCATGGTGTCCAGATCGAGGTCAGCCAGGAGGGGGTGACTGCGGATGGAGGTGTAGCGCCCCAGGGGGTCACTCGCCCCCAGACGTTCCTCAGGGTTGATTACCTGGGGGGGGGCGGGGCAAAAAACAGGGGGAGATTAATTTATTTTTTATTTATTTATTTTCATCTATTTTTTGGTAAGGTAAGGTTAGGTTAGGTTAAAACACCACAAAACACCCTTAAAACACCCTTAAAACACACCAAAACACCTCAAAACACCACAAAACACCATGAAACACACCAAAACACCTAAAACACACCAAAACACCACAAAACACCACAAAACATTCTTAAAACATCCTTAAAACACACCAAAACACCACAAAACACCCCAAAACACCCTTAAAACACACCAAAACACACTTAAAACACACCAAAACATTCTTAAAACATCCCAAAACACCCTTAACATACCTCAAAACATCCCAAAACACCCTAAAATATCACATAACACCCAAAACACCCCAAACACCATTAAACACTCCAAAACACCCTGAAACACACAAAACACCTCAAAACACCCAAAACACCACACACAAACACCCACAAAACACCTCAAAACACCTTATAACACCCCAAAACACCAAAACACCCTTAAAACCCTCAAACACCCAAAACACCAAACACCTCAAAACACACCACAAAACACCCCAAAACACCCCAAAACACCCAAAACACCCCAAAACACCCAAAACACCCCAAAACATCTCAAAACACACCAAAACACCTCAAAACACCACAAAACACCTTTAAAACACCCCAAAACACCCCAACTCAACCTTAAAACATCCCAAAACACCCCAAAACACCACAAAACACCCCAAAACACCTCAAAACACCCCACCACAAAACACCCCAAAACACTATAAAACACCCCAAAACACCCTTAAAACACCCCAAAACACCCTTAACGACCCTAACTACTTATCGAGGGTCCACTTACCAGCAGTTTGCGCACCATGTCCTTGGCGTCCTCGTAGAAGCCATTAGGAAATTCATATTCCAGCTTCTGTATCTTCTGGTAGATAAAATACTCGCTCCTGGAGAGAGAGAGAGAGAGAGAGAGAGAGAGAGAGAGAGAGAGAGAGAGAGAGAGAGAGAGAGAGAGAGTTATTGTTAGTTTTCATATAAATTATTCCACATAAACTTATTTTTTTTATTTTTCTAAGCAAGTTCCAGTTATTTTTTCTATCCCAGCCTCTCCCAGTGCCTCTCAGCCTCTCCCAGTGCCTCCCAGCCTCTCCCAGTGCCTCTCAGCCTCTCCCAGTGCCTCCCAGCCTCTCCCAGTGCCTCTCAGCCTCTCCCAGTGCCTCCCAGCCTCTCCCAGTGCCTCCCAGCCTCTCCCAGTGCCTCCCAGCCTCTCCCAGTGCCTCCCAGCCTCTCCCAGTGCCTCCCATTCTCTCCCAGTGCCTCTCAGCCTCTCACAGTGCATCTCAGCCTCTTCCAGTGCCTCCCAGCCTCTCCCAGTGCCTCCCAGTCTCTCCTAGTGCAACCCAGTCTCTCCCAGTGCCTCCCAGCCTCTCCCAATGCCTCCCAGTGCATCCAAGCCTCTCCCAGCCCCTCCCAGGCCCCCGACACTCACTTTGATCTGAAGGGGCAGGCCAGACACCATTTGGTACAGGATACAGCCCAGGGCCCACATGTCAGCCCCTGGACCACACCCTTTTGAGCTCAATAATTCTGGCGACACATACTGCGCTGTCCCAACGAAACTGTTCTTCCTGGGGCGGTCGTCGCAGCCTGGGGGGTGGGGTGTGGTGTGGGGGTAGGGGAAGGGTCGGGGTATATGTGGGTGGAATATGGAGGGTGTGGGTGTAAGGGTGTGGGTGTGGCGGGGGTTCAAAGTTGGGTGTTTTTTTGGGAATAGGAGAAATTTGTGTTAGTTATTGTGAAGAGGGAAGGGAAGGGAGAGGGAGAGGGAGAGAGAGAGAGAGAGAGAGAGAGAGAGAGAGAGAGAGAGAGAGAGAGAGAGAGAGAGAGAATATGAAAAAAATAATAAGAACAACAAAACAAAGAGAGAAAAATTTGATGTAAACAGAATAGACAATATTTAAGAATAGAACACACACACACACACACACACACACACACACACACACACACACACACACACACACACACACACATCAAAACACACCCAAACACACTCAAAACACCCCCTAAAACACCCCAAAACACACCCAAACCTCAAAACACCAAAACACACCCAAACACACTCAAAACACCCCACACCCAAACACTCAAAACACACTCAAAACACACTCAAAACACCCTAAAATACACACACCCCAAAACACACTCAAACACACCCAACCACACACACACTCAAACACACCAAACACACCACAAAAACACACCAAACACACACACACAAAACACACACACCAAAACACACAAAACACCCAAAACACACCCAAACACACTCAAAATACCCCAAACACACACACACACACACACACACACACACACACCTGTAGCCTCCACCTCCTCCTTGGTGAGTATCTTGGCACATCCAAAGTCCGTAATCTTGATGTGCATATCTTCATCAAGCAAAATGTTTTCCGGTTTCATGTCCCTGTGAGAGAGAGAGAGAGAGAGAGAGAGAGAGAGAGAGAGAGAGAGAGAGAGAGAGAGAGAGAGAGAGAGAGAGAGAGTATTATTTTTCTCAATTTTACAAAACTTAAGACAATTTATTTATTTTTTTTTCAATTTTTTTTTTACAGACGAAATAATTGAAATATGTGGCTGGTTTTTTAGCTTTTTAAGTCTTGAATGCATGCACGCACGCACACACACACACACACACCAAACACACACTCAAACACCCACTAAAACACAAACAGAACACCCTCAAAACACCCCAAACACACCAAAACACACCAAAACACCCTCAAAACACCCCAAAACACCCCAAAATACACCAAAACACACCAAAACACCTCAAAACACACCAAAACACACTAAAACACCCTCAAAACACACCAAAACACCCCAAAACACACCAAAACACCCTCAAAACACACCAAAACACACAAAACACCACAAAACACCCTCAAAACACATCAAAAACATCCCCAAACACACCCAAACACCCCCAAACACACACCTAAACACACACACACACCTGTGGATGATGCGCAGGGAGTGTAGGTGTTCCATGGCACGCACCATCTCCGCAAAATAAAATCGAGCGCCTTCTCTGTCAAAATTTCCGACCTCTGCAACAGCGACAACAGTTCCCCATTCTTGCAAAATGTCATTACGAAATCTGTTTTTTTGGGCGAGTTAAGGGTGTTTGAGGGTGCGTGTGGGTGCGTGTGGGTGTGTGAAGGTGTGGTGCATATGTGTGTGTGTTTGTGGGTGTGTGTGTGTGTGTTTAAGTGTGTTTTTGTGTGTTTTTTGTGTGTTTTTGTGGAATTTTAAAGTTTTTGCCAGAATTCATTATCTTTGAAGAGCATTTCTACTATAACTACAACTGCTACCACTGCTACAACACTTCCACACCTGCACCAACACCTCCCACACCTACACCAACAATACCAACCTAAACAGGTGCGTATAAACACGTTAAAGAACCAAATAACTTCACACATCCACAAATATTTCCTGCATTTCAAACTCAAAAACCCCAAACATTTTCACACTTTTTACAACAACACCACCTGCTACAATCCCAGCAACCCTTCCACACCTGCACGAACCCCCACCACACCTGTAGGAACCCCCATCGCACCCCCACAAAGGATACAGAGCTTGGAATCATCGTGGAAAGCGTAGGAGAGCTTGACGAAAAAGGGCGCAGAGCTGTCCCATCGATCGTTAAGAATGTTCATAATGTCCTTCTCTCTTATAGTTTGTTGAACCTTCCTCTCTCTCTTGATGTGTTCCTTGTCACAGACCTTCACTGTAGGGGAGGGGGGGGAGAGAGAGAGAGAGAGGTGTGAGAGAGTTCCGATTAATAATTTCTTTTTTATATTTGACGTATACACACACACAGACACACAGACAGACACACACACGTACATACCTGCATATTCATTGTTTGTGTGTATGTCCTTGGCCAGATACACCTGTGA
>NC_059256.1:9856302-9876302 GCF_017591435.1 Portunus trituberculatus | reverse complement strand
ACATCAAAACACAAAACACAAAACACAAACACAAAACAGACCAAAACACCACAAAAACAAAGGACACACACAAAACACACACAAAACACAAACACACCAAACACAAAACACAGACACCAAACACAAAAACACACAAACACACACAAACACACCACCACACCACACCAAAACACACAAAACACAAAACACACAAAACACACAAAAACACTAAAACACCAAAACACAAACACTCAAACACACACCAAAAAAACACAAAATCACCAAAAACACAAAACACTACACTAAACACAAACACACCAAAACACACCAAAAACACCACAAAACACCCCAAAACCCTCAGAAACTCACCTTGGGGCATGCTGTACCATCTTGAGGTTATCAGAGACGTGCTTCACAATCGTCTCCAAATATTGTCGAGAATTTCCGTTTTCTTGCCTCGTGATCACTTCCGGGTGTAGAGAGAAGTCTGGGGCAAAGTATTGGAAGTACTCTGTATGGGGAGGGGTGTTGGAGGGGTGAGAGAGGGGTGAGGAGGGGTGTGTGGTGGTTTAAAGGTGTTTTGGGTGTGTTTTGGGGTGGTTTTGAGTGTTTTTGGTGTGGTTTTGAGTGTTTTTGGTGTGGTTTTGAGTGTTTTTGAGTGTTTTGTGTGTTTTTGTGTGTTGTTTTGGGTGTTTTGTGTGTTTGTTTAGTGTTTTGGTGTGTTTTGGTGTGTTTTGGGGTGTTTTGAGTGTTTTGTTGTGTGTTTGGTGTTTTGGGGTGTTGGTGTGTTTTGGGGTGTTTTGGGGTGGTTTGAGTGTTTTGTGTTTTGTGTTTGGGTGGTTTTGAGTGTTTTGGTGTGTTTTGGGGTGTGTTTGAGTGTTTTGGGGTGGTTTGAGTGTTTTTTGTGTGTTTTGGGGTGTTTGGTGTGTTTCAGTGTGTTTTGGGTTGTTTTGAGTGTTTAGGTGTGTTTTGGGGTGTTTTGTGTTGTTTGTTTGTGTGTTTTTGGGTGTTTTGTGTGTGTGTTTGGTGTGTTTTGATGTGTTTTGGGGTGTTTTAGGGGTTTATTTTGGGGTGTTTTGGGATTTTGGGAGAGAAAGAAAAGATTAGTTTAGTTATTGCTCTCTCTCTCTCTCTCTCTCTCTCTCTCTCTCTCTCTCTCTCTCTCCCAGCCTCTTCCAGTCCCTCCCAGCACCTCCAAGCCCCTCCCAGCCTCTCCCAGCCCCCAGCCCCCAGCCAGTCCCCCGACTCACCAGTATTGTAAGGAATCTCTGTAGGCATATCTGTGTCCACCAATAGGCCTGTCTCGTAGGCCCAACATCTGGCAACATTGCGGGGGGTGTAGCCGCCTCCCCCAAGCACCAGGAGAGGCACCCCGAACTTTTTGGTGAAGTTGACGCACTCTCTGGGGGTGGTGAGGTTAAATTAAGGGGTGTTTTGGGGTGTTTTGGGGTGTTTGGGTGGTTTGGGGTGTTTTTGGGGTGTTTTGGTGTGTGTGTGTGGTGTGTTTTGGTGTTTTGTGTGTTTTGGTGTTTGTGTTTGTGGTGTTTGGTGTGTTCTGGTGTGTTTTGGTGTGTTTTGGTGTGTTTTGGTGTGTTTTGGTGTGTTATGGTGTGTTCTGGTGTGTTTTGGGGTGTTTTGTGTTTTGGGGTGTTTTGGGGTGTTTTGGTGTGTTTGGGGTGTTTTTGGTGTGTTTTGGTGTGTTTTGTGGTGTTTTGGTGTGTTTTGGTGTTCTGGTGTGTTTGGTTTTGGTGTTTTTGGTGTGTTTGGTGTGTTTTGGTGTTCTAGTGTTTTGGTGTTTTGGTGTGTTTTGGTGTGTTTTGGTGTGTTTTGGGGTGTTTTGGTGTGTTTTGGGGTGTTTTGGTGTGTTTTGGGTGTTTTGGTGTGTTTTGGTGTGTTTTGGTGTGTTTTGGTGTGTTATGGGGTGTTTTAGTGTGTTTTGGTGTATTTTGGGTGTGTTT
The DNA here is from genome assembly GCF_017591435.1 of Portunus trituberculatus. Lineage (NCBI taxonomy): Eukaryota > Metazoa > Arthropoda > Malacostraca > Decapoda > Portunidae > Portunus > Portunus trituberculatus. The sequence continues at coordinate 9,874,365 of NC_059256.1, read as the reverse complement.
GGTGTATTTGGGTGTGTTTCAGTGTTTGGGGAAGGAGGAGGAGGAGGAGGAGGAGGAGGAGGAGGAGGAGGAGGAGGAGAGAGAGAGAGAGAGAGAGAGAGAGAGAGAGAGAGAGAGAGAGAGAGAGAGAGAGAGAGAGAGAGAGAGAGAGAGAGAAAAGAATACATGGACTTATCATAATTTCTTTCACACACACACACACACACACACACAATAACACACACACACTACTCTCTCTCTCTCTCTCTCTCTCTCTCTCTCTCACCCGTGTCCTTTTGTGGAGAGGGAGAAACACCCCAGTCGGTCCCCAGAGAGAGAGTCAGCCCCACACTGCAGAACAATGGCTGTTGGGCGGTAGAACTCAATCACAGCCTGCCGAAGGAGAAAAAATGTTTGTATTCTTTCATTAATTACTAAAACACTATTGGAGGTAGGAGTGTGAGGTTTTGTGGGTGTGTTGCTAGTGTGTTGGTGTGTGTTGTGTGTGAGTTACGTGAAGATTGAGTTGTAAATAAGGCAAGAATCATGAGTTTTGTTAGTATGATGCATGTTAAGTGACCTTGTGTTTTGGAGTCAGGGGAAAAAAAATGTTTGTATTCTTTCATTAATTACTAAAACACTATTGGAGGTAGGAGTGTGAGGTTTTGTGTGTGTGTTGCTAGTGTGTTGGTGTGTGTTGTATGTGAGTTGCATTGAGATTGAGTTGTAAATAAGGTAGAAATTAAAAGTTTTGTAATGGTGTGTGTTTTGGTGTCGGTAAATTTCTATCACAGTCTTGGGTGAAAAGTTTGTATTCTTTCATTAATTACTAACACACTATTGAAGTTAGAAGTGTGAAATTTTGTGTGTGTGTTACTAGTGTGTTGGTGTGTGTTGTGTGCGAGTTGCGTGAAGATTGAGTTGTAAATAAGGCAAAAATCATGAGTTTTGTTAGTATGATGTATGTTAAGTGACCTTGTGTTTTGGGTCAAGGGAAAAAAAAATGTTTGTATTCTTTCATTAATTACTAACACACTATTGAAAGCAGGAGTGTGAAACTTTGTGTGTGTGTTACTAGTGTGTCAGTGCGTGTTGTGTGCAAAGTGCGTGACGATTGGCTGATAAATAAGTCAGGAATCAATCTTTTTAATGAGGTGCGTTAAACCGAATGACACGACTGGCCTCACCTCTATGACAGGTTTGAAGACTTGGGTGTAGCTGGCGTCGTCAATCCCTTCCTTCAGCGGCACATTGACTGAGTAGTACCGGCCGCTCTCGTGCCCTATCTCAAACATGTCGCCTGGGGGAGGAGGGAGGTTAGGTTAGGTTGTGTGTGTGTGTGTGTGTGTGTGTGTGTGTGTGGCTTGTCTACAATGTAAAACGATCTCTCACGAAACACACACACACACACAACACACACACACATACACACAACTCCCAAACACACTCAAAACCACTGGAAAACACTCAAAACACCCCAAAAACACTCAAAAACACCCCAAAACACTCAAAACACCCCAAAAACAACCAAAAAACTCCCAAAACACCCCAAACACTCAAACACACAACTCAAAACACTCAAAACACTCAAAACACTCAAAACACCCCAAAACACTTCACACTCAAACACACACACACACACAAAAAACACACAAAACCACTGAAAACACTCAAAACACCCCAAAACACTCAAACACAAACACTCAAACACACACACACACACAACACCACAAAACACTCAAAAGACCCCAAAACACTCAAAACACCCAAAACACTCAAAAACACTCAAAACACCCCAAAACCACTCAAAAACACTCAAACACACCCCAAAACCACTCAAAAACACCCAAAACACTCAAAAACACTCAAAAACACCCCAAAAAAACACTCAAAACACTCTAGAACACACTCAAACACACACACACACACACACACACACACACGTACCAGTCCCAGGGAAGAAATAGTTGCCATATTTGTGAAAGGAAACAGTCATCACTCGATCGGTGAGATAAAATGCTTCTTGAACCCCGTCGCCATGATGGATGTCTATGTCGATGTACAGGACGCGGGGGTGGTACCTGTGGGGGGGTAGGGGTCAGTGGGGGTCGTGGGTGGCTCTGGGGGCATTGGGGGGGCATATGGTGGCACTGGGGGTCTATTAAGCTGTATTTTAAAGGCATATGGCAAATTTCTGGGGGTGTGTGGCATTGTACAGCATGCAGGGGTGGTACCTGTTGGGGGTAGGGGTTACTGGGGGTGTCTTGGGGGTATGGGGGCCACTTGGGGGTATTTTGGGGTATTTTGAGGTATATTTGGGACCTTGTCGGGTTAATTGGGTGTCTAGGGTTGTGTAGGGTATATTTGGGGCATTATGGGGCATTTGGGGGCATTTCGGGGCATTTGGGGCATAGAGGGGGTTATTATTATTACTATTATTATTTTTCTCCTCCTCCTCCTCCTCCTCCTCCTCCTTCTCCTTCTCCTGATCCTGATCCTCCTCCTCCTCCTCCTTTTAATACAACTTTTTTTCTCCTCCTCCTCCTCCTCCTCCTGATCCTCCTCTTCCTGATCCTGAACCTCCTCCTCCTTATCCTTCTCCTCCTCCTCCTCCTTTTAATACAATCTTTCCTCCTCCTCCTCCTTTTAATACAACTTTTTTTCTCCTCCTCCTCCTCCTCCTCCTTTTAATACAATCTTTCTCCTCCTCCACCACCACCACCACCACCACCACCACCACCACCACCACCACCTCCTCCTCCTCCTTTTTAATACAACCTTTTTCTCCTCCTCCTTTTAATACAATCTTTCTCCTCCACCACCACCTCCTCCTCCTCCTCCTCCTCCTCCTCCTCCTCCTCCTCCTCCTCCTCCTCCTCCTCCTCCCCTTACTTCAGCATCTCCAGTATGGCAATGACAATATCGTTGACGTAACAAAATCCAGACGCCTCAAACTTCTTGGCATGGTGCAGCCCCCCGGACCAGTTCACAGCAACGTCACAGCAGTTATGGTTCAGCTTCACAGCACCCTCCAGAGACGCCCCCGTGTACATGGAGCAGAAGTCGTACAGTCCGTCAAACACTGGGCTGTAACAGAATAGGGTTGTTAGATTAGATGGGGTTAGGTTAGGAAGGGTTTGGGGGGGTTAGGTTAGGTTAGGAAGGGTTTCGGAAGGTTAGGAAAGGTTTCGGAAGGTTAGGAAAGGTTTCGGAAGGTTAGAGATGGTTAGGGATGGTTAGGAAGGTTAGGAAAGGTTAGGAAAGGTTTCGGAAGGTTAGAGATGGTTAGGGATGGTTTGGGAAGGTTAGGAAAGGTTTCGGAAGGTTAGAGATGGTTATGAATGGTTAGGAATGGATAGGGAATGGTTAGGGATGGTTAGGGATGGTTAGGGATGGTTTAGGATGGTTATGAATGGTTAGGAATGGATAGGGAAGGTTAGGAATGGTTAGGAATGGTTAGGGATGGTTTGGGATGGTTAGGGATGGTTAGGAAGGTTACGGAAGGTTAGGAAGGTCAAGTTAGGAAGGTCTGGTTACATTTGTGTGCATTTTTGTTGCTTTTTAGTTGAAATAAATGTGTTTGCAAGGAATTAAACATATCTCTCTCTCTCTCTCTCTCTCTCTCTCCAGTCGTCGGCCATGTTGAATTGTCCGAGGTTCTTGGTGAAGTTTTGAACGTTTTGTGGTGAAACGCGCATTAGGAAGTCGATGTATTCTTCCGAGTGGAACCTGGAAAGGGGGGAGGAGAGCGGGGGAATATTAGGTTAGGTTAGGTTAGGTTAGGCGCATTCTCTCTCTCTCTCTCTCTTTTTTTTTTTCTCTTTTTTTTCGTTTCTCTCTCTCTCTCTCTCTCTCTTTTCTTTCTTCTTTTCTTTGATTTCTCTCTCTCTCTCTCTCTCTCTCTCTCTCTCACTCACCTTCTCTCTCTCTCTCTCTCTCTCTCTCTCACCTGGTCATGTCGTGAAAGTTGGCGCGATACGGCCGATATATTTGAAGCTTTTTGTAGAGGCCATAGTGAAGCACGAGGCTGTGGGTGATGGACAGTCGGTGGGGCTTCATTGGGTGGCCTGGACCTGCAGTAGTAGTAGTAGTAGTAGTAGTAGTAGTAGTAGTAGTAGTAGTAGTAGTAGTAGTAGTAGTAGTAGTAGTAGTTTTTTTTTTTTGTGTGTGTGTAGTGGTAGTGGTGGTGGTAATAGTAGTAGTTAGTTGGGCACTGTCCCTGAGAAACCATCCCGCAAGGGTAAAAAAAATAGGTTGAGAAATGCTGCCTTATTTGTAACCATATCCTCTCTCTCTCTCTCTCTCTCTCTCTCTCTCTCTCTCTCTTCATTCTCTCTCTCTCTCTCTCTCTTGTTCTCTCTATCTCTCTCTCTCTCTCTCTGACCAATAGCGAAGTGGGAGCCAGGGATCAAAGCGAGCGCGCGGGATGGTTTCTCTGGGACAGCGCCGTAAATAGTTAATAGTACTAGTAGCAGTAATAATAGTAGTAGTAGTAGCATCAGTAGTAGCAGTAACCATGAATACACACCAAAACACACCCAAAAACACGCAAAAACACCCAAAAAACACCCAAACACACACCAAAACACCCATATAGCCTTCAGCCACCCTACACACCCTTACATTTCACCCCATATCTCGCCACCCACGCCCCCTACACACACCTGGCGCCGCCCACACCTGGCCCACACCTGCCCACACCTGCTGCACTACACCAATCAACTTACCGTAGTGAAAATTGCCCACATCGGGGTCATAAAAATAAGCTACTGTTTTTCCTCCCATGGTCGTTTGTTTACAGCTCACGGGGAAGCGACAGGGACCTGGTGTATAAAGACAGGTATTGGTAGTTTTTTTGGTGTTTTTTGAGGTGTTTTAGTGGTGTTTGGATTGTTTTTCTATGTTTTGTCTTTTATTTATCTATTTTTTTATTTGTTGTGTAAATTGAGAGGGATTTGGTGTGTAAATATTAAGTTGGTGTTTTTTTGTGTGTGTGTGTCTTTTTAGGTGTTTTAGTGGTGTTTGGATTGTTTTTCTATGTTTTGTCTTTTATTTATCTATTTTTTTTATTTGTTATGTAAATTGAGAGGGATTTGGTGTGTAAATATTAAGTTGGTGTTTTTTTGTGTGTGTGTATTTTTGGGTGTTTTAGTGGTGTTTGGATTGTTATTTTATGTTTTTTATTTTACTTTTATTGTTTTCTAAGATTGTTTTGTTTATTGAGAGGGACTTACTGTATAAACATAAAAAAGTGGTGTTTTATGGGTTTTTTTTTTTTTGGGTGTTTTAGCGGTGTTTGGATTACTTTTCATATTTCCATTTACTCTTCTATACATTTCTGTTTACTTAAAGTTGCTGCGTGGCGTGTAAAGCTAGAAGTAGTGTTTTAGTGGTGTTTTAGTGGTGTTTTAATGGTGTTTTTAATTTATATTCTTCTATTTATATATTTCCTGAAGATTTTTTTTAATATATGAAAAACAATTACCACCCACGGCTTGTGTTTGGCGAGCGTGTTTTTTCCCGCCATTACAGCGAAGAGGATTGACGGCTTAATGCATTCACTGTTAAGGTTAAGGAGAAGGATAGATATTGCCACAGTGAGGGGGGGTGGGGGCGTAATAATAGGGAGCTGAACCCCCTTCCCTGTCCCCGCCCCTATGGACCCCCCCCCACCCTTGTCTCCAGCCCCGTGTGAGGTTTCCCGAAGTGCGCGGTAAGATTTAATTAGTCAGTCAATATATTCAGAGCTATTTGGTGTTTAAAAGCAGGATTGGTGTTTTTTTGGGTGTTTTAGCGTGTTTGGATTGTTCTTTGTTCGTTTTTCGTTTTTTTTTTTTTTTTTTTTTTTGTTTGGTGTTTGGTGTTTGGTGTGTGTTTGCAGGATTGGTGTTTTTTTTTTTGGGGGTGTTTTATGATGTTTTTTTGGTGTTTGGCTTGCTTTGTGTGGTATCTGTCTATCTATCTATCTATCAATCAGTCTATCTATCTATCTATCAATCTATCTATCTATCAATCTATCTATCTATCTATCTATCTATCTATCTATCTATCTATCTATCTATCTATCTATCTATCTATCTATCTATTTATCAATCTATCTATCTATCTATCTATCTATCTATCTATCTATCTATCTATCTATCTATCTATCTATCTATCTATCTATCTATCTATCTATCTATCTATCTATCTACCTATCAATCAATCAATCAATCTATCTATCTATCTATCTATCTATCTATCTATCTATCTATCTATCTATCAACCACATTTCTATTAATTTTGATGGTTTGTGGTGGTGATTTGTGGTTTGTGGTGGTTTGTGGTGGTGGTTTGTGGTGTTATCTTCAAAGTCCACACCCGGGGCACGATTTTTTAATGGAGGACAATGAAATATAAGAATTTACACAATAATTTTTAACTGGGGCCCCGGAAACTGAATACGGAGAGTCAAATCCTTACTGAAATAGTTTAAATAGTACGATTTGAAGTGCTGTGTGGCGTAGGATCAACAGTATGGCAACCCAGCAGGCAGATAGTACTCTCAATCCTTCATCCCTTTCACTGGCAAACTCTGGAACTCCCTCCTTGCATCTGTACTTCCAAATTCTTACAAGTTGTCTTATTTGAACCCCTTCAGTAGAATTTCCATATTAATTCTTGTATTTGGTGATTTTATGCGCCTTCAGAAACTTATATGGAGGTTGAAATCGTGAAAAAATGTGGTTATTGATCTTTGACCAATATAAACGCTTCCTAATATCAATTTAATCATACTGAAGGTAAAAATCGTCGCGGTACTGAAGGGGTTTTAAGAAGAAGGGATCAAAGCACTTCCTCTCTTAAATTATGACGGTTTTGCCACGTTTTAGAGAGCCAGAAACCAAATAGGCCTCTTCTTAATTTTTTTCCCTTGGTTGGCCCTCTTCTCTACGTAAAAAATAGATAGATAGATGAATTTAAGGCTTGTTTTCCCGCGCAGGCCACCTCTCTCTCAGAAACCTCCCTTGATGACTGAAGAGGTGCGTTTTCTCATTTTATGCGATTTGAGAATTTGATATAGGGATTTGAATAGTGCGAGCTGTGGCCATTAATCCTCTGACCTTCATGAACCCTTTCTAATGTACATAGGTCATCCAGTCACACCTCAAATCAAGGTCAAAATGTGTCCCAGTACTGAAGAGCTTATAACCTCCTAACTGGTGACTATTTGGTGACTATTTGGTGACTATTTGGTGACTATAAAGCTTCAGAAACTCATGTGGGGGATTAAAATAGTGAAGACTGTGGCCATTAATCTTGTGAGCCTTGGAGATATTCAAGTATGTTCCTCCTCACAGCACTCACAGCACAGAGAGAGAGAGAGAGAGAGAGAGAGGGGGGGAGGCTGTAAGGAACAAATGAATGAATATGTAGTGATAATAGTGATGTATATATATTTAATTCAACAAAATACACTTACTACTACTACTACTACTACTACTACTACTACTACTACTACTACTACAGCTTGTCATGTACAGCGTATGACAATCCCGGACCGACACCTCTTGACATTGTTGTTGTTGTTGTTGTTGTTAACTATATAATGCCATTTAAACACACACACACACACACACACACACACACACACACACACACACACACAAGCTTAAATTAAGTATACATATAATAATAATGATGATAATAATAACATAACATTACATACATACAGATATACTACATACATACAGACATACATACATACATACAGACATACACACATACATACATGGAGGGTAATATATAAGTACACATGAGCGAAATCCGTGTACATGTACGTACAAACGCACGTACATGTACACCTGTGTGTGTGTGTGTGTGTGTGTGTGTGTGTGTGTGTGTGTGTGTGTGTGTGTGTGTGTCTACAGAATGAAGGTGAGCATGAGGGCGAGGAGGACGCCGCCACACACCAGCGCCAGGATGACCCACGCCACACACCAGCCCCCAGGACACCGCCCCCCACCCTTGCCACCCCCCTCCACCCCATCTCACACGTCACCCACCACAGAGCCTGCCTTGCTCACCACGCCGCCCCCGCCCTTGTCCCCCGGGGCGCGCCGCACTGGCAGAGGCTCGGCGTGCCCCTTCTCGTCCACCACCAGGGGCAGTGGGCGCGCCATGGGCGGCAGCAGGTGAGGCGGGATGCCATGCGGCGCCCCTGGGGGCGGGGGTGGGGCGAGGCCTGACCCCGCCAGGCTGCGGCGGTCCCCGGGGGGCGGGCGGGCGGGCAGCGTGGCGTAGGTGCCACGCAGGTCGTAGATGGAGGTGCCCCTGCGAGGAGGGGGTGGGCCCATGGGGGGCGGGGGCCCATGGTATGGGGCGGGCATGGGCGCGCCGCCGTGCACGGGGCAGGGCTCGCCGTCCCAGGTGGCGAGGGCCAGGGCGGGCACGGAGCGGGCACTCTTCACGGTGCCTGGCGGGCCAGGGGTCCCCAGGGGTCCGTGAGGGCCGGGGGGATACATGCCTGGGTACAGCATAGGGGGCCCCGGCACCCCCACACGCTCGCTCTCCTCAGTGGAGGAGGAGGACGAGGAGGAAGAGGATGAGGAGTGGGTGAGGGTGAGCGTGGGCGCGAGGGCGGGCGGGCGGTGGAGGGCGGGGCTCGCGGGTTGGAGTAGGGCACCAGCAGGGGGGGCGGCGCGCCCCAGGACTTGTCGCCGCTGCGATGGCTCAGCCTGTCGCTGGTGGAGGGTGGGCCGGGCCTGGAGGGGGTGGGGGGGTAGCGGTCGTAGTGGGAGGGGGCGCCATGGTGTGAGGGCGGGGCGGGGCGGTGGCCCCCCGCCTGGTAGTTGAGGTCCCGCTGCTGCCACGCCAGGGGAGTCCCGGGACACCCGTGGTCCAGGGCGCGCCCGCCTGACATCCTGGAGGGAGGAAGGACACTTACTGCACGCACGCACGCACACACACACACACACACTCAAGGAAGCGGGTGGGGAGGGGAGGAGTGGAGGATGGGTGGAGGGGTGAGGGGTGGAGGCAGGTATTTCCTTAGCTGGCAACCCAGACCGTTACCTGGCGCAGAGGAGGGGCGGCGGGTGGTGGCACGGGGGGGGAGGAAGAGCAGAGGGTCAGGCCGCGGCACCAGCCACTTGGAGATGACCACCACCACCACCACCACCACCAGGAATGCACGGAGGAGGAGGAGGAGGAGGAGGAGGAGGAGGAGGAGGAGAAAAGTATCAACGGAAAAAGTTATGAAATAAAGAAAAATAAAGGAGAGAGAGAGAGAGAGAGAGAGAGAGAGAGAGAGAACGTAAGAAGAAACGAAATAAGGAAGATGATGATGAAGACGAACAGGAAGACAAGGAGAACGAGAGAAGAACAATGCAATCAGGAGGAGGAGGAGGAGGAGGAGGAGGAGAAGGAAGAAGAAGAGGAGGAGGAGAAAACACAAATATTTCAGTATAACAAAGGAAGAGACAGAAGAAGAAGAAGAAGAAGAAGAAGAAGAAGAAGAAGAAGAAGAAGAAGAAAATAGAAATAAAAATGAAAAAAATTATAAAGATATATTAGAGAGAGAGAGAGAGAGAGAGAGAGAGAGAGAGAGAGAGAGAGAGAGAGAGAGAGAGAGAGAGAGAGATTTTAGGTCAGCAGACAGTATTATTAATTTGTCTGTCTGTCTGTGTGTCTGTCTACTACTACTACTACTACTACTACTACTTCATAATCTCTCTCTCTCTCTCTCTCTCTCTCTCTCTCTCAAAACACATAGATAAAGATAGAGAGAGAGAGAGAGAGAGAGAGAGAGAGAGAGAGAGAGAGAGAGAGAGAGAGAGAGAGAGAGAGAGAGAGAGAGAGACGTTATATCCACACATGCACACACAAACACACACACACGGATACATGTTGTGTGTGTGTGTGTGTGCGTGTACTGAAGTGTAGCGGTTAAGACAGCTGGCACACACACACACACACACACACACACACACACACACACACACACACACACACACACACACACGTAATAATAATAATAATAATAATAATAATAATAATAATAATTGCAAAAAATATTAATTGCTGAGAGAGAGAGAGAGAGAGAGAGAGAGAGAGAGAGAGAGAGAGAGAGAGAGAGAGAGAGAGAGACCCGTTATTCCTTCACCACCTCAACCACTGCCTCCTCCTCCTCCTCCTCCTCCCAATTTCTCTATGTGGGTGAAATTAATTAGTTCACCTGTAGTAGTAGTAGTAGTAGTAGTAGTAGTAGTAGTAGTAGTAGTAGTAGTAATACAATTCATACCTTAATTAATCAGAGAGAGAGAGAGAGAGAGAGAGAGAGAGAGAGAGAGAGAGAGAGAGAGAGAGAGGTCAGGGCTAAACTGGCTCTCACCAACCATGGGAATCTCTCTCTCTCTCTCTGTGTGTGTGTGTGTGTGTGTGTGTGTGTGTGTGTGTGTGTGTGTGTGTGTGTGTGTGTGTGTGTGTGTGTGTGTGTGTAATAATAATAATAATAATAATAATAATAAACGGTTTGTGTGTGTGTGTGTGTGTGTGTGTGTGTGTGTGTGTGTGTGTGTGTGTGTGTGTGTGTGTGTGTGTGTGACCTTGAACCTGGGTGAAGAGGGGTGGGTAGGAGGATGGGCATGTGAGAGAGAGAGAGAGAGAGAGAGAGAGAGAGAGAGAGAGAGAGAGAGAGAGAGAGAGAGAATGAATGAATAATGCTCTCTCTCTCTCTCTCTCTGTCTGTCTGTCTGTCTGTCTGTCTGTCTGTCTGTCTCTCTCTCTCTCTCTCTAACACATCAAAAACAAAACAGTCAAATTTTAGCGACGCACAAATTTTCGCGTTTTCTTTCATAATTCTCAAACAAAAGCAAACGAAACACGATAACAACAGGAAAATAGACAATAAAAGGAGGGAATAGCAACAAGAGCCGATAAAGGAGTAAATAAGAGAGAAATAATCAAGAAAAAAAAAATACAACAATTCGCGAAATTTTAAACCCCGCCAAATATTTCTTTAAGGTCAGGAATTTCAACGCTAATGTAAATAATAATCTAAATCATTTTTCCGGGTATTATTCAATTAACTCACCTTTTTATTGTATATTTACCCTTATTTCCCTCTCCCTTAAGGCCTCTTGTCCTATTTCCCTTAAGAATCAGGAAAACACACAGCAGCCGGGGAAATGCGCTAACTCCCCCTCCAACATCCAAGTGACCACTGAGGAGCTGCGTCTTGTTCCGCCTGTATATATAACCTTGGCTACCAGCGGGGGAACTGGAGTCACTGGAATCTTGAATAATAATAAAGCACCTAATATACATTGATAAGTGGATTTTAGTAAGTAATCTCAAGTGTATAAGTGTATTTTAAGTGTACATTAATTCTATAAGTGTGTATTAAGTGATTTTGTGGTTTATTTAAGGTATTATATGGTGTTTATGGGCATTAGGAGTACTGATTCTATTTCCCCCCAGTCCTGAGAGCCCAAGGGTAAAGGAATGACTGTTCCTTTAAGTGTTTGTCATTCCTATTTTTATTTCATTTATTCCTTTGTACACAATTAACAGTCAATTATTAATGGCGGGGAGTGCAGTGGAAGGATTTACTTTATTTATTTATTTATTTATTCATTCCACTCATTCACGTACTGGTAGAAAAAAAAATATATATAAAAGCCTAAAGGAACATCATCACTACTGGAAATTAAATGAAAATAATAAATAAATAAATAAATAAACATCAATAACCAAAACAATAATAATAATAATAATAAATAAGGATAAGTGAAAAATAAATAGAGAAAATAAATAAATACATAAGATAATATAATAAATCAAATAAAATAAAATGGAGAAAAAATTAAATAAACAAGATAGAAAAGAACCATCAGCCCTGTCACCCTTAAAAAAAAAAACCCTAAAAAAACCCTTAAAATCTATCCCTAATTCAACTTAAAACAAAAAAAATAAAGAAAAATTAAAGACAAAAAAGAAAAATAAAGAAAATAAGCTAAAATAAAGAAAAAAAAAAAAAATATAATGGACAACTTTATCGCCCTTAAAAACCCTTAAAAATTCATCGCTAATTCAATAAAAAAATAGAAATAATAATAATAACAACAACAATAATAATAACAATAAAATAAAACCAACTAAAAAAAAAAAAGAACCATCGTACATTTTCCACTTCAACCAGCGTCCTTTAAATACAATAAAAAAAAAACTAAAAATAACAACAATAATAATAAAAAAACAAACTAAAAAAAAAAAAAAAAAAGAACCATGGTACATTATTTCAACCAGCGTCCCTTCTTAGGTGGCGGCGGTCCATGTCCCATCAGAAAAGCCTCTTCCACCTGCAGCCTCTCCTTCTTCTTCTCTAGATAGCGGGACACATTGTCGTACCTTTGCTTGTACAGGTGTCCCAGCCCAATGCCCGCCGACACACCTGGGGGGGAGGGGGGGACACGTTAAGGGGGGGGGACACGTTAGGAGAGGGACACGTTAGGAGAGGGACACGTTAGGAGAGGGACACGATAGGGGGGGTCTGGGGTTATGGGGTTAGGTTAGGTTAGGGTGAGATTAAGAGGGGTTAGGTTTGGGGAGCGGGGGGTACATTAGGGGATTGGTTAGGTTATGGGGGCGGTGGTTAGGTTAGGGGAGGAGGGGCAGTGGGTGCAGGTTAGAGGTTAGGGGGGCGGTTAGGAGGGGTTAAAATTAGGTTAGGTTTAAATTCTAGCCTTTTGGAATGTAGAAATGTTGTTAATCTGTCCCTGGAACCTTAAAAACACCCTTAAAACTTCACTGGAACCCTAAAAACCCTTAAAACCCTTACAACTTCAGAAAATGTTGTTAATCTGTCACTGGAACCCTTAAAATACCCTTAAAAACCCTTATAAATTCATTGGGACCTTAAAAACACCCTTAAAAACCCTTACAACTTCAGAAAATGTTGTTAATCTGTCACTGGAACCTTTAAAACACTCTTAAAAACCCTTATAACTTCACTGAGCCCTAAAACCCCTTACAACTTCAAGAAATGTTGTTAATCTGTCACTGAAGCCCTAAACACACCCTTAAAAACCCTTACAACTTTAAGAAACATTGTTAATTTGACACTGGAACCTTAAAACATCCTTAAAAGCCCTTATAAATTCATTGGGACCTTAAAACACCCTTAAAAACCCTTACAACTTCAAAAAATATTGTTAATCTGACACTGGAACCTTAAAACACCCTTAAAAACCCTTACAACTTCACTGGACCCTTTAAAACACCCTTAAAAATAAGGTTTTTAAGAGTGTTTTTGTGGTTCTAGAGGCAGAGTGACAACATTTCTGCATTATTAACAGGAGAAACACTCTTTTGAAAGGCTCTAGTTGAAGTACTAAGGGTTTTAAGAGTGTTTTTGTGGTTCTAGAGGCAGAGTGACAACATTTCTGCATTATTAACAGGAGAAACACTCTTTTGAAAGGCTCTAGTTGAAGTACTAAGGGTTTTAAAGAGTGTTTTTGTGGTTCTAGAGGCAGAGTGACAACATTTCTGCATTATTAACAGGAGAAACACTCTTTTGAAAGGCTCTAGTTGAAGTAATAAGGGTTTTAAGAGTGTTTTGTGGTTCTAGAGGCAGAGTGACAACATTTCTGCATTATTAACAGGAGAAACACTCTTTTGAAAGGCTCTAGTTGAAGTAATAAGGGTTTTAAGAGTGTTTTGTGGTTCTAGAGGCAGAGTGACAACATTTCTGCATTATTAACAGGAGAAACACTCTTTTGAAAGGCTCTAGTTGAAGTAATAAGGGTTTTAAAGAGTGTTTTGTGGTTCTAGAGGCAGAGTGACAACATTTCTGCATTATTAACAGGAGAAACACTCTTTTGAAAGGCTCTAGTTGAAGTAATAAGGGTTTTAAGAGTGTTTTGTGGTTCTAGAGGCAGAGTGACAACATTTCTGCATTATTAACAGGAGAAACACTCTTTTGAAAGGCTCTAGTTGAAGTAATAAGGGTTTTTAAGAGTGTTTTGTGGTTCTAGAGGCAGAGTGACAACATTTCTGCATTATTAACAGGAGAAACACTCTTTTGAAAGGCTCTAGTTGAAGTAATAAGGGTTTTAAGAGTGTTTTGTGGTTCTAGAGGCAGAGTGACAACATTTCTGCATTATTAACAGGAGAAACACTCTTTTATTTAAAGGCTCTAGTTGAAGTAATAAGGGTTTTAAGAGTGTTTTGTGGTTCTAGAGGCAGAGTGACAACATTTCTGCATTATTAACAGGAGAAACACTCTTTTGAAAGGCTCTAGTTGAAGTAATAAGGGTTTTAAGAGTGTTTTGTGGTTCTAGAGGCAGAGTGACAACATTTCTGCATTATTAACAGGAGAAACACTCTTTTGAAAGGCTCTAGTTGAAGTAATAAGGGTTTTAAGAGTGTTTTGTGGTTCTAGAGGCAGAGTGACAACATTTCTGCATTATTAACAGGAGAAACACTCTTTTGAAAGGCTCTAGTTGAAGTAATAAGGGTTTTTAAGAGTGTTTTGTGGTTCTAGAGGCAGAGTGACAACATTTCTGCATTATTAACAGGAGAAACACTCTTTGAAAGGCTCTAGTTGAAGTAATAAGGGTTTTTAAGAGTGTTTTTGTGGTTCTAGAGGCAGAGTGACAACATTTCTGCATTATTAACAGGAGAAACACTCTTTTGAAAGGCTCTAGTTGAAGTAATAAGGGTTTTAAGAGTGTTTTGTGGTTCTAGAGGCAGAGTGACAACATTTCTGCATTATTAACAGGAGAAACACTCTTTTGAAAGGCTCTAGTTGAAGTAATAAGGGTTTTTAAGAGTGTTTTGTGGTTCTAGAGGCAGAGTGACAACATTTCTGCATTATTAACAGGAGAAACACTCTTTTGAAAGGCTCTAGTTGAAGTAATAAGGGTTTTAAGAGTGTTTTGTGGTTCTAGAGGCAGAGTGACAACATTTCTGCATTATTAACAGGAGAAACACTCTTTTGAAAGGCTCTAGTTGAAGTAATAAGGGTTTTTAAGAGTGTTTTTGTGGTTCTAGAGGCAGAGTGACAACATTTCTGCATTATTAACAGGAGAAACACTCTTTTGAAAGGCTCTAGTTGAAGTAATAAGGGTTTTTAAGAGTGTTTCTGTGGTTCTAGAGGCAGAGTGACAACATTTCTGCATTGTTAACTGGAGAAACACTCTTGAAAACACCCGCCAGTCATTTTTACCTTGAGATTTGTGTACCATTAGACCATTAGGACATTAGGAAGGGTCTATGGAGGTCACAAGATTAATGGCCACAGTCTTCACTATTTTAACCCCTTCAGTACTGGGACACATTTTTACCTGCAGATTTGTGACAGTTTGACATGTTTTGAGGGCATTTTAAGACAGTTTGACATGTTTTGAGGGCATTTTAAGACAGTTTGACATGTTTTGAGGGCATTTTAAGACAGTTTGACATGTTTTGAGGCATTTTAAGACAGTTTGACATGTTTTGAGGGCATTTTAAGACAGTTTGACATGTTTTGAGGGCATTTTAAGACAGTTTAGCATGTTTTGACAGCATTTTAAGACAGTGACATGTTTTGAGGGCATTTTAAGACAGTTTGACATGTTTTGAGAGCATTTTAAGACAGTTTGACATGTTTTGAGGGCATTTTAAGAGTTTGGCATATTTTAAGAGCATTTTGACATGTTTTAAGGGGATTTTAAGACAGTTTGACATGTTTTGAGGGCATTTCAAAATAGTTTGGCATATTTTAAGGGCATTTTAAGACAGTTTGGCATGTTTTGAGGGCATTTTAAGAGTTTGGCATATTTTGAGGGTATTTTAAGACAGCTTGACATGTTATAAAGCCATTTTAATACAGTTTGGCTACAATAAGACCATTTTATTGACATTAGGAAGGGTGTATGGAGGTCACAAGGTTAATGGCCACAGTCCTCACCATTTTAATCCCCCACATGAGTTGGTGAAGGTGTACAAAATCACCAAATAGTCACCACAGGGAATAGGGAAACACGTCACGCTACTCAAGGGGTTGACGTCACTAGAACCCTTAAAACACCCTTAAAAAAACCCTTAAAACTATAACTAGAGGGATTAGAAGATGTGATTTAACTTGATCTCCTCCTCCTCCTCCTCCTCCTCCTCCTCCTCCTCCTCCTCCTCCTCCTCCTCCTCCTCCACTTACCTCCCCACCAGTTACCGCTCTCTCTGGCAACCTTTAACAAACCACTTCCTTCCTCCTCTTCCTCCAGACGGACAAGTTCTTCCTCCTTCCTCCGCAGGACCTCCACCGCCCCCCCCTCTCCCACCACCACCAGCTCCTCCACACCCCCTGCCCCCCTCCAGCCAGCAGCCAGAGGGATTGTGGGTAGGACTGTGGTGGAGAGGTGAAGAAGACTGTCTGCTGTGGACCGGTACAGAAAAATTGCTGGAACCCTGGAGAGAGAGAGAGAGAGAGAGAGAGAGAGAGAGAGAGAGAGAGAGAGAGAGAGAGAGAGAGAGAGAGAGAGAGAGAGAGAGTTTAGTTGTTGTTTTATATTATAGTTGTTGTATATATTATCTCTCTCTCTCTCTCTCTTTCTCACACACACACACTCTCTCTCTCTCTCTCTCTCTCTCTCTCTTACCTATCAACCAAAACAGCAACAAGGTGACACAATTTCGACACCTCCGCCACAACAAAACCCCTCACTGCGGCCACAGGAGGGGGGGTAGGGGAGGGGTGCTGGGGTGGAGGGGTGGGGCAACTCTTCCCCTCTCCAGCCCCCCCTTCACCCCCCTCCTCCTCCTCCAGGGGGCGGAGGAAACTGGAGGAAAGCGCGGAGGTGTCTACGGAAGTGAGAAGCTTTCCTGTTTCATAGTTCCAGAGTTTGAGCGTTCCATCCTGAGAGAGAGAGAGAGAGAGAGAGAGAGAGAGAGAGAGAGAGAGAGAGAGAGAGAGAGAGAGAGAACAGAGAGTATGCTTAAAACACAATAAAACACCCCCAAACACACTCAAAACACCCGAAAACACTCAAAACACACTCAAAACACCCCAAAACATTCAAAACACCCCAACACACTCAAAACATCCCAAACACACTACAATACAAAACACCAACACACACTCAAAACACCAAACATCCCAAAACACACTCAAAACACACCAAAACACACCAAACACCCAAAACACTCAAACATACCAAAACACACCAAAACACACAAAACCACACAAAAACACACAAAATACTCAAAACACCCAAACACACTCAAAACACCCCAAACACACCAAAACACACCAAAACACCCAAAACACATCAAAACACACTCAAAATACCCAAAACACACAACACCCTAAAACACCTCAA
This sequence comes from Portunus trituberculatus, assembly GCF_017591435.1. Classification (NCBI taxonomy): domain Eukaryota; kingdom Metazoa; phylum Arthropoda; class Malacostraca; order Decapoda; family Portunidae; genus Portunus; species Portunus trituberculatus. The sequence goes on along the minus strand of NC_059256.1, from coordinate 9,857,047 downwards.
AACACACCAAAACACATCAAAACACTCAAAACATCCCAAAACACACTCAAAACACTCAAAACATCCCAAAACACACCAAACACACAAACACCCCAAAACACACCAAAACACAAAACACACAAAACACACCAAAACACCTCAAAACACCCCAAAACACAAAACAAACAAACACTCAAAACACTCAAAACACTCAAAACACCCCAAAACACACTCAAACACTCAAAACACACCAAAACACCCCAAAAACACTCAAAACACCCCAAAACACACCAAAACACACTCAAACGCACCCCAGAGCTGGAGATGAGGTGCGGGAGGTCAGGGGACACCACACGCACTTGGGTCACGAACTCTCGGTGACCCAATAAGAAGGTACTAATGTCATACGGCCGAGACAAGTTCGAAACGCGATTTTCTCGTCTCTGTCGCAGGTAATGATGTACTGGTGGTCTGGGGTCACTGTCTGGGGGGGGGGAGGTGGTAATATTAGGAAGAGGAAGAGGAAGAGAGAGAGAGAGAGAGAGAGAAGAGGAGAGGGTTTGTGTGTGTGTGGTGGAGGTGGTGGTGGTGGTGGTGGTGGTGGTGGTGGTGGTGGTGGTGGAGGAGGAGGAGGAGGAGGAGGAGGAGGAGGAGGAGAAGAGGAGGAAGGAAGAAGAAGAAGAGGAGAAGAAGAAGAAGAAGAAGAAGAAGAAGAAGAAGAAGAAGAAGAAGAAGAAGAGAGGAAGAAGAAGAAGAAGAGAGAGAG
>NC_059256.1:9848802-9851302 GCF_017591435.1 Portunus trituberculatus | reverse complement strand
TAGATAAATTGTCAATGTGTCACTACAATCGTAAAAACACTCTTAAAAACCCGTGACACTTCCACCAGAGCCGTTTGAGTGTAGATAAATTGTCAAAGTGTCACTAGAAACGTAAAAACACTCTTAAAAACCCGTGTCAAATCAACCACAGGCTTTTAAATGTGACAGCGCCTGCTAACACGCCCACCTCCTGCCGTCACCAACCACTGAAATGAACTGAAAACTGAAATATGGAGGGTGGGGACTGGTGGAGGGTGGGTGGCGAGGGAGTGGGTGGCGCTGTTGCCCAAATGAAAACACTGAAATCTGGCGGGTGGAGAGTGGGTGTGTGTGTGTGTGTGTGTGTGTGGCGCTGTTCACAAATCTGGAGGGTGGGGAGGAAGGAGGGAGGCGTGAGGGGGTGGTGGCGGTGTTGCCTGGATCATCTTAACAACAGTTGCCAGATTAACCCACATATTTGAAAAAGGAAGTTTGCCATCAGAGGTGACAGATCCAGGGAAATTTCTTGGTTTTAGGGAAATTTTGACTATGACGGAAGAAAAATCGCTAAAAGGGGAAATTATGGAGAGAAATATTAGCTTTTACGGGAAATTTTTAGCTTGTATGCAGGGAAATATTAGCTTTTACGGGAAATTTTAGCTTGTATGCAGAGAAATATTAGCTATAGACGATCAGGAGCTCTGTTTGCCATGAGTGTGATATTGACACTACAGCAAAGATAGGCAGTACAAGTGGGCCTGTAGTACTTATATTCGTAGTAATAGTAATAGTATAAGTAGGTTTTAAGTGACGTGACTACTCCTACATGTTTTATCACTACTGGAAACGACCATTTTGATAAGGAATGTGTTAACCAGCTTGTTACTCCACGCTTGTTGCTTGTTCGTCCCAAACATTCTGGTGACTATTTGTTGATTTTATACAGCTTCAGAAACTTATGTGAGGGTTAAAATAGTGAAGACTGTGGCCATTAATCTTGTGACCTCCATACACCCTTCCTAATGTCCTAATGGTCTAATGGTACACAAATCTCAAGGTAAAAATGTGTCCCAGTACTGAAGGGGTTAAAATAGTGAAGACTGTGGCCATTAATCTTGTGACCTCCATACACCCTTCCTAATGTCCTAATGGTCTAATGGTACACAAATCTCAAGGTAAAAATGTGTCCCAGTACTGAAGGGGTTAAAATAGTGAAGACTGTGGCCATTAATCTTGTGACCTCCATACACCCTTCCTAATGTCCTAATGGTCTAATGGTACACAAATCTCAAGGTAAAAATGTGTCCCAGTACTGAAGGGGTTAAAATAGTGAAGACTGTGGCCATTAATCTTGTGACCTCCATGCACCCTTCCTAATGTCCTAATGGTCTAATGGTACACAAATCTCAAGGTAAAAATGTGTCCCAGTACTGAAGGGGTTAAAATAGTGAAGACTGTGGCCATTAATCTTGTGACCTCCATACACCCTTCCTAATGTCCTAATGGTCTAATGGTACACAAATCTCAAGGTAAAAATGCTGTGGCCATTAATCTTGTGACCTCCATACACCCTTCCTAATGTCCTAATGGTCTAATGGTACACAAATCTCAAGGTAAAAAATGCGTCCCAGTGACATGTCTGCCTGTCTGTATGTGTGAAAAAGACATCAAATTGACTTCATAACATCATTTTTCTTGAACTGACATCACAAAGTCTCTGCTAATTAGTTACTTCAATCCAGCAAACATCACAGAACGCGCGGTGATGTGGAAAAGACATCAAAATGGTCGCAAAACATCACTTTTCACCATCTGACATCACAAGGCCCCTGGAACACTAGCTAAACACTCTTCAATACAGTTTTCCATCAGCTGACATCACAAGGCCCCTGCAACACTAGCTAATTACTCTTCAATACAGTTTTCCATCAGCTGACAACACAAGGCCCCTGCAACACTAGCTAATCACTCTTCAATACAGTTTTCCATCAGCTGACATCACAAGGCCCCTGCAACACTAGCTAATTACTCTTCAATACAGTTTTCCATCAGCTGACAACACAAGGCCCCTGGAACACTAGCTAATTACTCTTCAATACAGTTTTCCATCAGCTGACATCACAAGGTCCCTGAAACACTAGCTAATTACTCTTCAATACAGTTTTCCATCAGCTGACAACACAAGGCCCCTGCAACACTAGCTAATCACTCTTCAATACAGTTTTCCATCAGCTGACATCACAAGGCCTCTGCAACACTAGCTAATCACTCTTCAATACAGTTTTCCATCAGCTGACAACACAAGGCCCCTGGAACACTAGCTAAACACTCTTCAAAACAGCAAGCTTCTAAGAGGGAGTGTTAATGTGATGTTAGAAGGCGCCACAGCAAGACAGTGTTGAGTTTGCTGTGTTGTGTACCAAGAGAGGCCACACTTTCAACACACTGAACCAAGACACCTATAGGCCTAGGCATCAACACGTGCCTAGGCCTACCCACTAATAGGCTTACTTACTTAAAA
>NC_059256.1:9821302-9831302 GCF_017591435.1 Portunus trituberculatus | reverse complement strand
AGAAGAAGAAGAAGAAGAAGAAGAAGAAGAAGAAGAAGAAGAAGAAGAAGAAGAAGAAGAAGAAGAAGAAGAAGAAGAAGAAGAAGAAGAAGAAGAAGAAGAAGAAGAAGAAGAAGAAGAAGAAGAAGAAGAAGAAGAAGAAGAAGAAGAAGAAGAAATGGAGGAAGAGGATTGCTAGGATGAAGAAGAACAAGAATAACAACAATAATGATAACCACAAGAAGAGGAGGAGGAGGAGGAGGAGGAGGAGGAGGAGGAAAATAGTTTAGTACATAGCTTGACCAGACACACACACACACACACACACACACACACACACACACACACACACACACACACACAATCACTCATTTCCTCTCTCTCTCTCTCTCTCTCTCTCTCCTCTCACAATCACTTCCTTTCCTCCTCCTCCTCCTCCTCCTCCGTCCAGCCGTCGCCACCTCCTCCTCCTCCTCCTGGCGACACACAAACAGGCGCCAGGATATTTGTGTACGTGTATTAGGATATCCTGTGTGTGTGTGTGTGTGTGTGTGTGTGTGTGTGATATAATTTTGTAATGTTTATGAAGTTATTTTGGTTCTCCTCCTCCTCCTCCTCTTCTTCTTCTTCTTCGTCTTCTTTTTTCATCTTCTTATTCTTCCTTCTCCTTCCTCTTCCTCCTCCTCCTCCTTTTTCTTTAATCGCATAGTCAATATATGGAATGGTCTGCCATCAAATGTTGTCAACTCAGGTACTATCGAAACGTTCAAAGTTCGCCTCGATAAATACTTTGAATGTAATCCCCGGTTGTCGCTATTCATTTCCGAATAATTTGCGCTTTTTCTTTTATCTCCCGGGCCTCTGATCGTGAATTAAATTGCCCGTTAGTTTAAATTACTCTCACCCTCCATACATGACACAGATAGCCCGGAGTGAACGGTCACTACTTTTACTCTCGATCTGTGAAGGGCTGTGGATAGTCAAGAGCCCTGACAGTAGGTGACCATCATCGGGATTTAAGGTACCAGGGTCACCGCTGCAGGGGTAACCATACAGTGTGCGGCGCCCTTTAAAGGGAAGTGCACTTTACAGTGGTTGTACGGAGCTGGGGCCTGATTGACTGCTGCCTCTTGAAAGCGCCAGGCAAGGCTGCCGCACCACCTTTTGACTCCACACTGTGTTTACATACATACTACACTACACTGCATACACGCACAGATAGCCCAGAGTGAACGGTCACTACTACTACTCTCGACCTGTGACGGGCTGTGTTTGAGAGGGCCTTGTCAACCATTGATCATCATCGGGAACTAAGTACCAGGGATCAATGTTGCAAGGGGCTATCAGCGTAAGGAGTCCCTACAGGGAAAGTATGCTGTCTCACTGGATTGAACGGAGCTGGGGCCTCATTGACTGCTGCCTCCCTAGAAAGCGCCAGGCAAGGCTGCCGCACCACCCATTCCACATACACACTGTGCATCCACGTACACAATGCACACACCACATGACATTCACCAAGCGTTAACACTTTCCCCACACACACACACACATTTCCTTTTCACTCTCTACTAAAATTCCATGTGATTTTTTAATATCACATGGTTTCGCCTTTTTTTCCTGCCAGTCTCGGCTGGAGGGAGGGGCGGGTGGGAGGAGCCTTCTGCTTTGCTGTCCTGTCTCTGCCACTGGTAGTTAGTAGATAGTCTCCACAAACAGCCTAGTAAGGACCTAAGGGTCTGTTGCTGTTTGTCTTCCTTTGTATTCCTTTGTATTCCTCCTCCTCCTCCTCCTCCTCCTCCTTGCCTCTTCTTTTTCCTTCTTCTCTTCCTTCTCCTATTTTTCTTTCTCCTCCTATTCTTCCTTCTCCTTCCTCCTTCCTTCTTCTCCTCCTCCTCTTCCTCCTCCTCCTCCTCCTCCTCCTCCTCCTCCTCCTCCTCCTCTTCTTCATCTATCTTCTCATTTTTTTCTTTATTCCTTTTCAACTTCCTTTTATCATCCCACTCTCTCTCTCTCTCTCTCTCTCTCTCTCTCTCTCTCTCTCTCTCTCTCTCTCACAGCTGTCTCTCCGCCCCAATTTCGGGCGTACCAATCACCCCTTTGACGTCACGCCCACACGTGCGCGCCCACACACACTCACGCCCTCCTCCTCCTCCTCCTCCTCCTCCTCCTCCTCCTCCTCTTCTTCTACTACTGGGTATGTCCATCACTATGCCAGTTATGCTCTCTCTCTCTCTCTCTCTCTCTCTCTCTCTCTCTCTCTCTCTCTCTCTCTCTCTCTCTCTTCTTTCTTATTATTTTTTCTCGTTTTCTTTTGAGAGAGAGAGAGAGAGAGAGAGAGAGAGAGAGAGAGAGAGAGAGAGAGAGAGAGAGAGAGAGAGAGAGAGAGAGAGAGAGCCTTGACATAGATATAGTTTACTCCTTGTCTCCTTGAAGTTTAATGAATAAAAATCCTCTCTCTCTCTCTCTCTCTCTCTCTCTCTCTCAAAAGGATAATGACAAGATTGGAAAAAGAGATAGTGAATTAGGTTAGGTTAGGTTAGGAAGAGGAGGAGGAGGAGGAGGAGGAGGAGGAGGAGGAGGAGGAGGAGGAGGAGGAGGAGGAGGAGGAGGAGGAGGAGGCGATAGTAACAAAATATATAAATAGACGAATAGATAAACTAGTAAAATAAATAGAAAGAAGAGAGGAGGAGGAGGAGGAGAAGGAGGAAGAGGAGGAGAAGGAAGAGGAGGAGGAGGAGGAGGAAGAGGAGGAGGAGGAGGAGGAGGAGGAGAAAATCACGTGTAGGGAAGATGACGTTACTATGAAGGAAGGTGTTGCTGGGAGGAGGAGGAGGAGGAGGAGGAGGAGGAGGAGGATGACATATATGAGGAGGAGGAGGAGGTGATGACATATATAAACAAGGTAATAAATTGACTCGCAAGAAGAAGAAGAAGAAGAAGAAGAAGAAGAAGAAGAAGAAGAAGAAGAAGAAAAAACAACAACAACAACAACAAGTTCAAATTTTGTACTTATAAAACTTGAAATCAATAGAAAATAAAAACTCTCTCTCTCTCTCTCTCTCTCTCTCTCTCTCTCTCTCATGGTTACTGCTCCGTTCACCTCTGACCTTATCCCCCCCCTTAAGTGACCTCCCCTCCCCCTCTCTGTGCCAACACACACACACACACACACACACACACACACACACACACACACACAGAATCTCCTCTTTGTGACGTCATTGGCTGTCTAGTTACGTGTGTCATGGAGGAGGAGGAGAAGGAGGAGGAGGAGGAGGAGGAGGAGGAGGAGGAGGAGGAGGAGGAGGAGGAGGAGGAGGAAGACCATGATGAGGAGGAGGAATGAAGAACAAGATGAAGGATATTAAGATGAAGTAGTAGTAGTAGTAGTAGTAGTAGTAGTAGTAGTAGGAGGAGGAGGAGGAGGAGGAGGAGGAGGAGGAGGAGGAGGAGGAGGAAACAACAACAACAACAACAACAAGATGGCGCCAGTTCATATTACTGTTTAATCACACACACACACACACACACACACACATAAATTAACAAAAAAAAAAAAAAAAATACAAGAAAAGCTAAAGAAATTAAGAACATAAATAATAAAAAACAGACACATTTATTCTCTCTCTCTCTCTCTGTGTCTCTTTCTCCAATCAAAACAAAGAGCACGTGGTAATCTCTCCCTTATAAGGACACACATCCTCTCCCTCTGACTTCCGCATCCATACTGAGGTCACTTGAGATGAGCTCCAATCGGCACATCTTTTGAAAGTTTCGCGTTCATAACTGCAATATTTTTTTATTATATAGTTTTTTTTTCTTCTCTTGTTCTAAAATAATGGTTATAATAGTAAATAAAATATGATTGAATAAAAAGATAGCCATTGAGATTATTAAATGGTGTAATTTCAATATAAACAATATACTTTTTTGAAAATTATTATATACTATACAAAATTATAATGCAACGCTTCATGATACACTAAACGTAAAATATATACATTAATTATCTAACAAACTTCTCTAACTTCATTCCTTCTTCCTCTTCTTCCTCTCTCCTTTCCCTCCTTCTCCTTATTCTCTGTTCCTCTTCGCTAACTTCCTCCCTTCCTTCTTCTTCTCCTTTTCTATTCCTTTCAATAACTTCCTTCATTCCTTCCTTTCTCTTCCTCTCTTCCTTTTCCCGCTTTCTTCCTGTCTGTTCCTTTCACTTCCTTCCTTCCTTTTCTCTTTCTCTCTTCCTTTTCCTCCTCCTTCCTTCCTCTTCTCTTCCTCCCTTTCCTCTCCTCCTCCTCCTTATTCTCTATTCCTCTCTCTAACTTCTTCCATTCCTTCCTCTCTTCCTTATTCTCTAACTTCCTCCATTCCTTCCTCCTCTCTTCCTCTCTTCCCTTTCCTCCTCCTCCTCCTCCTCCTTTGGTTCACTCACAACAATACAAAACTTCAACTAAACAAAATATTATACAGAAAATGAATTAACTGACAAACTTCAAATACACTACAAAATATACATTAATAATAATAATAATACATCTTTTTTTAAACACTAATAAACTTCTATACTGGTTAAGCATTTATATATTTGCGTATCACTAAGGCAGGCTGTGTATCAATCTTCACTACTAAAAGCCTATTGTGTTTGCCAGCCTACCTATCTAAGCCTAGTGATTTATTTATTTATTTATTTATTTATTTACGTCTTTCTCATGTTTAGTTTTCTATTTTTTTTTAAATCTTTTCTTATCATTTTTAACTAATTATTCTTTCTTTTTTTTTTCTTCTATTCTTTTCTTATTATCTAATCTCATATCTATTTCTCCATATTTATTGCATTCTTCTCCATTAGCCTATCTTATTTCTATCTCCTTTTTATCATTTATTCCATTATTTGACACAGCCTATCTCATCTCTCCCTTTCTCTATATCTATTTATTACATTCTTCTCCATAGCCTGTCTTATACTTACTTTCCTTCCTCCATATTTCTTTAAACAACGTGTAAATCATAATTATTCCTTTTCACCCAGTCATTTAGCCTTTTCACTTCCTCCTCCGTCACATCCCACACATCTAAATGGCCAATGAACTTCAAAAGAGGGCATTTATCACACAGCATCTCCACAGCGGCCATTGTCAGCACGCAATTAGGCTGGTTATATAAATTTGTCTTATATTGACACTCCGCTGTGAAGAATGTGAGGGAGGGAAGGAAGGGAGCAATAACATTAACTAAGGAATCATTTAGTTCGTCTACCATGTAATTTCTATCATCAGTCAGGGTCAAAGTGAGGTTTTTGAGGTTAGGGGTCCCAGACATGAGGGTTTTCAGGGCATTAAACTCAATAAAACTGGAGCGAATGAGGGTAAAAGATGTCAGACTTGGCAGACGAACAGGGGCTAGGATTGATATTTCATTGGTACAGCTGTCTAAGCCCATTTGAAACGTGGAATGGCGAATTGTAAGGGTTTCCAAAGGTATTCTCCCCTTGCTCAACGCCTGGAGTAATGGCCAAGCTACCTGGAACTCTAAATTAATGTCTAAATGGCGCAGATTTTTGTAGCGGCGTGCTGAAAGGTAGAAATCTGGGAGGGTGAGGCTGAGGGAGGTGGCTGACGGGAAGGCATTCAGCACGGCAACTGTAACATTTTCACTCATAATAACCTCAATAGTCGTTAATTTCGGTACGATTTGGGTCAAGTACTGCATGTCAGGCACGGGGCGTCTATTGTACGTGTCTATGTCGCTTAAATGCTTCAGGGAGAGGCTGGAAGGGGCGTTTCTCTCCTGCCGAAGCTGTGAGAGGGAGACCAACATCGGAGCGCCAGTGATCGATTCCAGCCCGCGTAAATGACAAAGCGCGCGTGTGACATGCATTGCCAGCCCTCCATCCTCATCATCTAAGCGTGGCAGTATTAGTTTTTTCAGCTTAGGACACCCCCCAGGCTTTGTACCGCTGAAATCCCCAGGGGCACGGTCATATAGAGCCCCTAGGGAGGAAACCAGAGCCTTTTCCTGCTTCGCAAACTCTGGGTCCTCCTTCACATAATTCATAGCAAAGGTGGCCTCGCAGTTACAAGCAAGTTCGAGGCGTTTTAGTGACCTGCAGTGACCTCCTATGAGCTTGATAGCCTCACCAGTGACTAAATGAGGCCAGATGAGTGTGGAGAGACTAGCTAATCTGCTCACGTTCTCTCCTAAGACAACTAGCATCATGTTTTCGAGTCTAGCTGTGGTTAGACTCCCCGTGGCTTTAGGATCGCGGTTATTGAGCCTACAAGTTGACAGCCACTTCAGGACCTGGTGCTGTATGGGCGTCAGGTCAAGAGTAGCTACGTGTGAGCCTAGCAGGGTGTCTAGTGTGTGGCTGAGGGCGCGGTGAAGACGCTGAACCCTCATTTCAAACCCCACATCATGTTTCTTCCCCCTCCGTGGTCTTGTCAGCGCTTCCGTCACTTCTAAAAGGACTTGGTGCAGTAAGGACTCCCGGGTATCCTTGGGGACCCCCTCGCCTAGGTATTGCTGTATGCGTGTCACTTGCAAGGCGGTGTGTGCGGTGGTGAGGACGCTACTGTCACCACCACCGCTGCTGGGGGTGGTGTGTGGTTTGTTTGGTGACCGTGGCTGTGAAGGAATGGGGCGGGTTAGCGGGTGGAGGGTGGAGCGAAATGTGGATGAATGTGTTAGTTAGATAAGGATAGATAGATAGATAGATGAATGGGTGGAATGGTAAATATAGATAGATAAATAGGTAAGTAGATAGATTAATAAATATTGTGAATGATAAATAGATAGAATGAATGGTGAATAGATGAAAATGATGGACACACACACAGATAGATAGATACAATAGATAAACACTGTAACAAACACACAAACACACAAGAAAAACAACAACAAAAACACGTAAAACAAATAAACAAGAAAACAACAACAACAACAACAACGAAAACAACAACATACCTTCAAACTGCATTTCTTCTTTCCTTTAAAGCTCTTCTTACCCACAATCCTCCTCACAATCGGGTCTCCTCCTACAATCTTCACGAAGGCGCTGGCGAGAAAGTTGGTAAGAGCAGATGTACTTAGTGTCTTCAGCTGCTGTATAGTTTTGAGAGGCGGCATAGCGAGAATCTGGTCTTTCAAGCGAGTCGAGGGATCTGATAGGCGTTTAGCACCGGGAGTCAGCTCGAGGCCCTTGATGTGGTGCTCTGTGACGTGTTTTCAAGGGAGTCGGGGGATCTGATAGGCGTTTAGCACCGGGAGTCACCTCGAGGCCCTTGAAGTGGTGCTCTGGGATTTATTTTCAAGGGAGTCGAGGGTTTTGATAGTGTTTTGCTGCGGGAGAGAGATTGAGTGAGGTTAGAGAAAAGAGGGAAAGAGGAGAAAATAGGAAAATAATGAAGAAAAAATTGTTAGCGAGGGTTCACAGAGAGAGAGAGAGAGAGAGAGAGGGGGGGAGAGGAGAGAGGTGGTAAGATGCAAAAATAAGGATAATTATGCCTAAATATAAACTTCAACCTTATTGATTGTTGTTGTGGGGAAGAAAATGCTATAATCATTTGCACACACACACACACACACAGAGAGAGAGAGAGAGAGAGAGAGAGAGAGAGAGAGAGTCATATATTTTCAGCCATACGAGAGAACACACACACACACACACACACACACACACACACACACACACACACACACACACCATTACAAAAAGTTATATAAATGAATAGACAAACAAATAGATATATACAATAAAAATGCAAGACTACCTTTCAAAATTATGATGTGGGAGGAATATAAGTGAGAGAGAGTGAGAGTGAGGGTGCGAGAGAGAGGAAGAGCCGGAAGCAACACTCTCCCCTCTCTGTCAACACAACACTGAGATTAGCTAGCGTCTCTCGTTGTCATGGTAACGGTGTGAGGGGTGTTTTGGTTATCTATTTTCTGAACTGGGCTACAAAATATTAACATTATTATTATCAGTATTTTTAGGAGTATAATCTATTTTTTTTTCTCTCTCTCTCTCTCTTTAATTTCAATAGGTTTGGCTAATGGAAGACAAAAGGAAAAAGAACAACAATAACAATAACACACACACACACACACACACACACTGACCCAGCATCTGCATGAAGGGAAGGGAAAAGGTCTCGGTCTGGGTTCAGCTGATGACGTCACACACTTTTTCTTACGTCATTCATCTCAACTTACAAATGACTATGAGAAAAGAGACACCTAGACTACAGAGCTTTGTATATTCTGACTCAATATACACTCTAACTAACACTGTGACTGGCTATACATTTTGAACAAGAGTAATGATAATGAAAACTTTAAAAAAACACAAACTGAAAATAAAAATATAGAGAACTGATACAAGAGGCAGCTAGGTTAAAGAAATCTGCATATTCTGACTATATACTCTAACACTGTGACTGGCGATTCTAAACAAGAGTAATAATAAACTAGACAAAAACAGCTGAAATGAACTGATATGAGATTGAATAACGGAAGAGGTAGCTAGATTAAAGAGCTTTGTAGATTCTGACTATATACTCTAACTAACACTGTGACTGCCTATTCTAAACAAGAGCAATAATAAACTAAAAAAATCAGCTGAAATGAACTGATATGAGATTGAATAACGGAAGAGGTAGCTAGATTAAAGAGCTTTGTATATTCTGACTGACTACATACTCTAACTAACACTGTGACTGCCGATTCTCAACAAGAGTAATAATAAACTAGACAAAAACAGCTGAAATGAACTGATATGAGATTGAATAACGTAAGAGGTAGCTAGATTAAAGAGCTTTGTATATTCTGACTGACTACATACTCTAACTAACACTGTGACTGCCTATTCTAAACAAGAGCAATAATAAACTAAAAAAAAACAGCTGAAATGAACTGATATGAGATTGAATAACGGAAGAGGTAGCTAAATTAAAAAGCTTTGTAGATTCTGACTATATACTCTAACTAACACTGTGACTGCCGATTCTAAACAAGAGTAATAATAACTACTAGACAAATACAAGCTGAAAAAAAAAAAGAAAATGGAACTGATATGAGAAACAATACAGGTTAAAGGCAGCTAGACTATTGAGTTTTGTATATTCTGACACAATATATACTTTTAACACCATGACTGGCAATACATGCGTGCTTTTGGGTCTGAGGGGTCTCCAAGCGCACTGGTTCGAATCCTGTCCACGGTCCGAGTGTAGGTTGGGCTTTCTCACTCAGGGCAGCGGTTTCCTAGCGGGTGGGGTTTGAGATAGGAGGTAGAAATAAATAAACAAAAAAAGTAGAAATGTAGAAAAATGTAGGCTGGAAAAATATATAGGCTGAAAAAATAAAATGAAATGAGAAAGAATGTTTGTACAGTTAACAGACAAGACTAACAGTTAAATAAAAAAAAAAAAAAAAAACAAGGAAATAAAAAAAACACTTCTACAAACTATTTAAAGCAAGTTTGTACCTGAAACGAAGAAATAGAATGAAATAATTTGATATGAACTAAACCAAATCACATCCGCATCTAACCTAACCTAAACTGAGCCAACAAAACACACGCACACACACACACATACAACCTTACATCCAAATACACCTCAAGTTAGCAGGACCCCAAATAAAACACAATCCTATCCAAACATAACCTAACTAAATCAAAACATCAAAATCTAAGCAAACCAACCAAAACACACACACACATTGGTGGCAGCGGTAGGATAAACACACACACACACACACACACACACACACACTTCTCACATCCAAACACACTCTACGTTAACTGGAACCCAAATAAAACTAAATTATTTAATCAAAACACCTCGAAACTTGATGAAACCAACTAAAACACACCTCGCACATCCAAACACACCCTAAGCTAACCAGAACCAAGAAAACACACAACGTAATGTCAAACACCTCAAAACATGACCAAACGAACTAAAACATCCACCCACACACACACACACTACCATTCAAACACACCCTAAGCTAACCAGAACTC
>NC_059256.1:9813802-9816302 GCF_017591435.1 Portunus trituberculatus | reverse complement strand
GTTTTACAAAATTACAAAAGAATTATCGTTATTTGCCTATCATCTTGTATCCTTGTCACTTCCCAATGCTCAAGTAGTAGTAGTAGTAGTAGTAGTAGTAGTAGTAGTAGTAGTAGTAGTAGTAGTAGTTAAGTTTCATTTCAATTTTTTTTTTCCTTCCGTTTCAAATTCTTTTTTTTTTTTGTCATGGAATCTCTCAATTTCCCTCTTTTCTTATATTTTTCCTCCACAATTCAATTTTCCTTATTCTTTTCTTCATTATCATCATTCTCTTCACTATCATCTATTTTATTCCCCCCATTTTTCCCTTTCCCGTCACAAATTACCCACAAATCCACGTCACTTTCTACGTTCTCAAGTAAATATAAACATCCGTCATTTTGTTTCATTTCTTACAATTTTTCATCCTATCAATTTCCTTCCGTCACAAAATTCTCTTCAGATTTCACAAAGTTTTCATTTTTGCTTACTCATCATGACTCAGCATTTTCTTGATTTAATTCACAAGATCTCTCTCTCTCAAAACTCACTATTTTTCTTATATTCTTCCTTGTTTTCTTTCATTTCTTTCAAATCAATTTCCTTCCGTCACAAAATTCTCTTCAGATTTCAAAGTTTTCATATTTTTTTTCATATAATTCTAAAACCTTTCCTTTCTCCTCAAAACTCAACATTTTTCTTATTTTTCCTCATTTTCTTTCATTTCTTTCAAATTAATTTCCTTCCGTCACAAAATTCTCTTCAGATTTCAAAGTTTTCATTTTTTTTTTCATATAATTCTAAAACCTTTCCTTTCTCCTCAAAACTCACAATTTTTCTTATTTTTCCTAATTTTCTTTGTTTACATTCACAATTTCTTTATCTACTTCACAAAAATCTACTTTCTTTAATCTCTCTTTATCAAAACCCAGCATTTTTTTCTTATTTTTTCTCATTTTCTTTGTTTCCATTCACAATATCAAGTTTCCTCTTCCTTCTCTTCAATCATCAAACATTTTCCTTTCTCTCATCCAAACATACATACATACATACATACACACACACAGTCAAATAAATAAATATACTTTTTTTTTCTCTCTTTTCCTTCTCTTCATCTAAATCATCTCCATTTCCTCTTTTCCTTCATAAAACCTTATCTTTTTCTCTCATTTCTCCTTTTCCTTCTTCCATAAATCAGTTTTTCTTTATATTTTCATTTTCAATCTTTTTCTCTCTCTCTCTCTCTCACTCTCAAATATTTATCATTACTACTGTTCCCCCCTTCAACAAACAACAATAATAATAACAACAATAATAATAATAATAATAATAATAATAATAATAATGATAATAATAATAATAATAGTAATGCCTTCACTTCACAGACAAACATATCACAATGGTTCTCTCTCATCATTAAACATTTTTTTTACATTATTTTAGCAATTCCTTGAAGTATTCCCTAATAAAAATGTACACTAACTTCCTCTGAACGCTACATATTAACTCTCTCTCTCTCTCTCTCTCTCTCTCTCTCTCTCTCTACAAAATACTTCTCCTTCCTCTTCTCATAACAACTCTCTCTCTCTCTCTCTCTCTCTCTCTCTCCTTACCAGTGTCCTTATACATTTATCTTTACATATCTACACAAATTTAGTTCTTAAATTCAAAAAGGGTTCAAATTCTCAATAGAAAACAGGGGCATAGTCTTTAAGGGGCTGGATTCACCTCACATAGGCTCAGATCCTCCTTACAAATGGCGGAAACCTCTTAAAACAGCTCTATTCTTTTTAAAAACACTCAGATTCTCTTTACAAATGGCTGAAACCTCTTGAAACCTTTTTAAACTGCTCAATTATCTTTGAAAAGGGTTCAATCCTCCTTATAAAGAGCTTGATACTATTTATAAAGAATTTAGTTTTCAATCCTTATATACCTCAATTTTTCTTCACAAAACACCTTTATTTTCATAAAAAAATACTTGATTCTCTTTAAAAAGGTTTGCAACTCTCTATATAAGGACTAAAACTCCTTATAACATGGATTTGCCTTACAAGAGATTCCAATTGTCTTTACAAAGTATTTCACACTGTTTCACTCTCTATAAACAATCTAATCCTTTTTCAACAGGTTCCAATCCTATCTATAAGGTGTTGAATCCTCTATCTGTCCTCCAGTCCCCTTCACACACACTGATATTACTTCAAATTGCATGGGCAGATCAACACAGCGTCAAAACACCTTACTATGTTACTTAAACCTACTACACACACACACACACACACACACACACACACCTGTACTCTTCAACACAGCCTGCCACCACCACGACTACTTTCCAAAGGCTCTAGTTGAAGTTGCAAGGCTTTTTAAGGGTGTTTTTAAGGTTCCAGTGACAGATTAACATTTTTTGAAGTTGTGAGGGTTTTTAAGGGTGTTTTTAAGGTTCCAGTGAAGTTGTAAGGGTTTTTGAGGGTGTTTTTAAGGTCCCAGTCAAGTTGTAAGGGTTTTCGAGGGTGTT
>NC_059256.1:9776302-9801302 GCF_017591435.1 Portunus trituberculatus | reverse complement strand
CACACTCACAACACCCGACACACACTCACAACACCCCACACACACTCGCAACTCTCCAAACACACTCACAACACCCCAAACACACTCGCAACACCCCACACACACTCGCAACTCTCCAAACACACTCACAACACCTAAAACACACTCGCAACACCCCAAACACACAGACAAACACACTTGCAACACCAAAAACAGCCTTGCAACACTCCAAACACACTAACAACACCAAAAACACCCTGAACACAATTGCAACACCCAAAATACCTTCGCAACACCCCAAACACACAAACACACTTGCAACACTCCAAACATACTAGAAACACCAAAAAAACTACTTCGCAACACCCCAAGAACCTTCGCAACACCCCAAACACAAAAAACACTTGCAACACCAGAAACAACCTCGCAACACCCCAAACACATTCGCAACACCACAAACACCCTTGCAACACCTCAAACACACTCGCAACACCTCAAACAGCCTCGCAACACCCTAAACACACTTGCAACACAAAAACACACTCACAACACCCCCAAACATACTAAAAAAACACATTCGCAACACCACAAACACACTCGCAACACCCAAAACACTCTAGAAACACCCTGGCAACACTCAAAAACACCATCGCAACACCCCAGAACACTCCAAACACCCCCAAGACGACACACGCACCCCTGCCACACTGCCGTCACCCCAGAACAAACCCAGGTCAGCCACGATAATAATAGGTCAAAATGATGATGATGATGATTATAATGGATGTGGTGAGGAACGATAGATAATAATGGTGATGATAATGAAAGTAATGGTGATGATGATGAAAGCAGTGCCCATTAACAAGATATAATGATAAAAAATAGTGACGGCAATGATGACGACAATGAAAATGATGATGATTGAAGCAAAAGTAATGATGAATATGATAATAATGAGAATAATAATACAAAAATGACAAATAACAAGAAATAATGATAGTAATGGTGAAAACAATGACACTGATGAAGATAGTGCTGAGCAACAAGCAATGACCAAAACAGCACTACAAGGTTGGCTACTTACAGGCTGAGCAGGAGGGTGGTGAGCTCTGCGTCAGATATATTAAGCTCTTCCTTAGACTTGGTCCACACCTCATGGTTCTGCTCACCCAGGTCCACAATGAACCGTGACCTGGGCCGCCCCCTGCGCTGGCTGTTGAAGGGGTCAGGGATGTTCCTCAGGTCATAGGAGGAGGCGGAGCGGTCATCTGTCAGCCTGCCATTGTAACCCCGGCCTCTCCCACGCCCGTCCACCCTGTTCTTGCTCCCTCTAGGCCGCCCCCGCCCCCTCCGCGGCACGCACTCGAAGGGCACGGGCACCCCCTGATCGGGCTCCCCTGGGTAGTCGCTGCCCTCGTAACTCTCCCCCACTGACTCCTCCTCGTCTGCCATCTCTGAGTCCTCGAGGCCCTCCAGCTCCGGCTCGTTCTTTACCGTGCTGTCAGAGGTCTCGCTGAGGACGCTGCCCTTCTCAGGGGAGGCGTCGCAGGAGTCCCCCAGGCCGCGCCCCAGCTCCTCCTCGGCCTCAGGGTCAAAGTCGTACACAGACTCATTCTTGTGTGTGTTGTCACTCAGGTGTCCGTTCACCGCCCCGGGGTGTGCCATGCCCAGGGGTGTGTGGTGGCCCTGGTGCCCTGGTGACCCCCCCCGTGGCCTGCCTGGTGGCCCCCGTGGTGGTCCCCGTGGTGGTCCCCCTGGTGGTCGGCCTGGTGGGGCTGGTGGGGCTGGCCGCACACTTTTAGCTCCATGACAGGGTTGGCGGGGGCGGGATCAATATGGCGCCTTTTTTCCTGGTGGTCAGGCTCGGCGGGGTCGGGGACGGGCCGCGCCGCGGGGTCTGGGCAGCACACCTCCATTAAGGGCCCAGAAAAACACTAAAAGATGCCATTGATCGGCCGTCCGGCGTCTGTCAGCTGAGTGTTTGTTTACAAAATGGCTTTGTCTTGGGCGGCGCGGCGGACCAATGGGCGTGCGGCGGGGCGGCGGCCGGCCAATCAGCGGGCGGCGCGGGGGGGGCGGCCGGACACAGTTGCTTCATGACTCGCGACTCACAACAACTTTTTGCACATTTTTCCCCAGTGTTCCGCGGCGCCGGGCTCATTCACGCCACGCTTGCCCCGCCGGCCCCGCTTTTTGTGGCGGCGACGAGAGGGGTCCCCGCCCCCTGGCTAGCGGGGGGCGGCTGTGGCGGATTATTGGGGTGATGGCAATGGCAGGCACGCAGGCAGGCAGGCAGGCAGGCAGCAAGGACAGGCGCCACGGCACCTCATGGCTCCCTCTCTCGCCTCACGCCGCAAAAAATGTCAAAAAAATAACCCATCATGTACCGCCACGACTCGCCACGACCCGCCGCGCCGCCCCACGCCCCGCTCACACCACGCCACATCACATTACCCTCACATCACACATTGCCTTCACATAACATGAGATGATCGGCGCTCCCAGAAAGACAAAGGCCCACCTGGGATTTACCTGACCAGCCGCCTCGTCTAACAAAGGAAGCAAACAATTTAAACATCCCTGACCTTCCCTAACCTCACACACTGACAATAAACATCGCATAACATCATTTCCAACCAAATCCCAGCCATTACACACATTATCTGCCGTCTAACAAAGGGAACAAACACACGCACACACTCACACTGGTTAATTAACAGGTAAACAAGGGAGACAACCACAAAGAGTTTACTTGGATATGAAAAATACAGGTGTTATTTATTGTTAACACGAGTCAATTCACTTTTTGTTCTGCTTTTGGGGTTATTAATCAATTTACCCCGGCCAGGTGCGCTTGGAGGTCACCTGGCGAGGGAATTCACTGGGATTTTCACCTTTATCTGCAAAACTGGTTAGATGATTTGTGATTTATAGGAGCCAGACAATGCTATTCCACATTTATTAATATTTTTTTTTCTCTCTCTCTGTCTCTTTCTTTTGTCGTGTTTTTGATGTTATCTGTTTTTTTTTTTCATGTTGCTAAGAGAGAGAGAGAGAGAGAGAGATATTTAATTTTTCTTTTCTTTATTCTTCAAAACTACAAAAATCTGGAATTGAAAACAAACACACACAAAATAAATAAATAGATAAATAAAAACCTTTCTCTCTTTTTTTCTTCTTTATTTCTGTTCTTACTTTACTTTTTATTCCTTTTTATCGTTTCTTTTCATGTTTTTCTTCTTCCATTCATTCTTTTTCTCTTTTTTTTTTTTTTTTATATTTGCAATTCCAGAAAGTTACGAGAATGGTGGAAAGAACTTTTTTTTTTTTTTTTTTTATTTCTTTTGTCATTTTTATTCTATTTGTTTTCTTGCTATGTATTTCCTTGCTTCTATTTGCATATTTGTTATTTGTATTATTTATTTTACTCTCTCTCTCTCTCTCTCTCTCTCTCTCTCTCTCTCTCTCTCTCTCTCTCTCTCTCTCTCTCTCTCTCTCTCTCTCTGACTTCCTTTCTTTAATATTTTCCTCTTTTTATTTTCATTTTCTTTTTTTTTCTCTCTCTTTTCTTCCTCTTCCGCCTTTCTATTTTCTTCTTTTTATTCTCTTTTATTTTATTTTTTTTCTCTCTCTCTCTCTCTCTCTTCTTCCTCTTCCATTTTTTCTTGACGTGAAAATTTTGGTTCTTTTTTCAACTTTTCCTTTTTCTTTTCAAATATTCCTAATTATTATTTATTTTTTTTGGTTTATTAAATTTTGAATAAGAAAAATTGCAGTTATTTATTTATTTATTCATTATTCAAACAAATTTCATCATTCATTTTACTTCAGTGTTAAGAAAGCGATGTAATTTTTTTTATATATAAATTTAAGATCACTCACTTAAAATAAATAAATAAATAAAATAAAATAAGATAAAAATAAATAATTAAATAAAATAGTTATATATATATTTTTTTAAACTTATGATCAAACTTTCTTTAATTTCACTCCATTCGAAAATAAAATAAATAAATAAAATAATGCAATAATCTTTAAATATTTTAGCGAATAAGAAAAAGAGTAAGAAAAGAAGACAAAAAGAAAGGAGGAAGAAATGATAAATAAAGAGAGGAAAAAAGAAGAAGAAAAAAAGAGAAAGAGAAATAATAATAATAGTTTTTATTTGACGTAACCTTTAAAGAGGATATAAAATAGAGACACACTTAATATTAATAGTACAATAAATGCAGCAGCCACGTTCATAAATACAGTAATTGTCTTAAAATATAACGAAGAAGAAGAAAAAGAAGAAAAAGAAGGAAAAATAATAAGAAAAAAAAATAAGAAAATGAATAAAAGAAACAATAATATTTAAGTTTATTTAAGAAAGTTGATATAAGGTTAAAAAAAAAAAAATAAAATACACACATACTTTAATAAATAATAAATAAATAAATAACTTTAAGAAAAAATATATATAAAGAAAAATATTGAAACAGAACCAAAAAATAATAAATAAATAATAACTCCGCTTTTGTCTCTTGAATGAATGAATGAGTCAGGAAGTAAACGCAAGTTATATTTAGAAACGCAATCTTTTTTTTATTTTCTTTTTACTTTTCTTTTACCTTTTTTTTAATCCTCCATTTTTTTGTATGTATTTTTTGTGTCTGAAGTGAATATATAGAGAGAGAGCGGGTATATTTATTTATTGTTGTGCATGGCTGACACATTGGAGCGCGGGCCGAGGCGAGGCAACAGCGCGCCATAAACAGCGGGGTTGCT
The DNA here is from genome assembly GCF_017591435.1 of Portunus trituberculatus. NCBI lineage: Eukaryota > Metazoa > Arthropoda > Malacostraca > Decapoda > Portunidae > Portunus > Portunus trituberculatus. The sequence continues at coordinate 9,796,556 of NC_059256.1, read as the reverse complement.
CAAACTTCAAAGAAAACGAGCTTACTATTATTTATTCATTATTATTATTACTACTATTTCAAATCCACGTTCACAATTACTTTATTTATTATTATTATTTATTATTTATTCATTATTATTATTATTACTATTTCAAATTCACGTTCACAATTACATTTATTATTATTATTATTTATTATTACTATTACTACTATTTCAAGTGCACGTTCACAGTTACATTTATTATTATTATTATTTATTATTACTATTACTATTATTTCAAATCCACGTTCACAATTACTTTTTTTATTATTATTATTTATTATTACTATTACTACTATTTCAAATCCACGTTCACGATTACTTTTATTATTATTATTATTTATTATTACTATTACTATTATTTCAAATGCACGTTCACAATTACATTTATTATTATTATTATTTATTATTACTATTACTACTATTTCAAATCCACGTTCACAATTACATTTACTATTATTATTATTTATTATTACTATTACTATTATTTCAAATGCACGTTCACAGTTACATTTATTATTATTATTATTTATTATTACTATTACTACTATTTCAAATGCACGTTCACAATTACATTTACTATTATTATTATTTATTATTACTATTACTATTATTTCAAATGCACGTTCACAATTACTTTTATCATTATTATTATTTATTACTATTACTACTATTTCAAATCCACGTTCACAATTACATTTACTATTATTATTATTTATTATTACTATTACTACTATTTCAAATGCACGTTCACAATTACTTTTTTTATTATTATTATTTATTATTATTACTATTACTACTATTTCAAATCCACGTTCACAGTTACATTTATTATTATTATTTATTATTATTACTATTACTACTATTTCAAATGCACGTTCACAATTACATTTACTATTATTATTATTTATTATTACTATTACTACTATTTCAAATCCACGTTCACGATTACTTTTTTTATTATTATTATTATTTATTATTACTATTACTACTATTTCAAATGCTCGTTCACAATTACATTTATTATTATTATTATTTATTATTACTATTACTACTATTTCAAATCCACGTTCACAATTACATTTATTATTATTATTATTTATTATTACTATTACTATTATTTCAAATCCACGTTCACAATTACATTTATTATTATTATTATTTATTATTACTATTACTACTATTTCAAATGCACGTTCACAATTATATATATTTATTTTTTTGCGTTTTTTTTGTTATTATTTATTATTGTCATTGATTTATTCATTTTATTTATTTTTTGCTGGATTTTGAAAAGTTTTTGTAATTAATTTGTTTTTCTACTACTACTACTACTACTACTACTACTACTACTACTACTACTACTACTACTACTACTATGCATATCTTTTCTCAGTATAAGTAAAAATATCAGTTTTTATAAAGGAATTAAAGAAAATGTCATGTTTTAATGAGTCACTATAACATTCTGTGTGTCGAGATTAATACCACCACAGCATTTAATATTCCACACTATAAAATAATACCACCACAGCATTTAATATTCCACACCTTGAATTAATACCACCACAGCATTTAATATTCCACACTATAAATTAATACCACCACAGCATTTAATATTCTAAAAAAATTAATACCACCACAGCATTTAATATTCCACACTTTAAATTAATACCACCACAGCATTTAATATTCTACAAAAATTAATACCACCACAGCATTTAATATTCTACAAAAATTAATACCACCACAGCATTTAATATTCCACACTTTGAATTAATACCACCACAGCATTTAATATTCCACACTATAAATTAATACCACCACAGCATTTAATATTCTACAAAAATTAATACCACCACAGCATTTAATATTCTACACTTTGAATTAATACCATCACAGCATTTAATATTCCACACTTAAGATTAATACCACCACAGCATTTATTATTCTACAAAAATTAATACCACCACAGCATTTAATATTCCACACTTAAGATTAATACCACCACAGCATTTAATATTCCACACTTTGAATTAACACCACCACAGCATTTATTATTCTACAAAAATTAATACCACCACAGCATTTAATATTCCACACTTTGAATTAACACCACCACAGCATTTATTATTCTACAAAAATTAATACCACCACAGCATTTAATATTCTACAAAAATTAATACCACCACAGCATTTAATATTCTACACTATAAATTAATAACACCACAGCATTTAATATTCTACACTATAAATTAATACCACCACAGCATTTAATATTCCACACCTTGAATTAATACCACCACAGCATTTAATATTCCACACTATAAATTAATACCACCACAGCATTTAATATTCCACACTTAAAATTAATACCACCACAGCATTTAATATGCTACACTATAAATTAATACCACCACAGCATTTAATATTCCACACTTAAGATTAATACCACCACAGCATTTAATATTCCACACTTTGAATTAATACCACCACAGCATTTAATATTCCACACTTAAAATTAATACCACCACAGCATTTAATATTCCACACTTAAGATTAATACCACTACAGCATTTAATATTCTACAAAAATGAATACCACCACAGCATTTTATATTCTACACTTAAAATTAATACCACCACAGCATTTAATATTCCACACTTAAGATTAATACCACCACAGCATTTAATATTCTACACTTAAGATTAATACCACCACAGCATTTAATATTCTACAAAAATTAATACCACCACAGCATTTAATATTCCACACTTAAGATTAATACCACCACAGCATTTAATATTCTACACTTAAGATTAATACCACCACAGCATTTAATATTCTACAAAAATTAATACCACCACAGCATTTAATATTCCGCACCTTAAATTAACACCACCACAGCATTTAATATTCCACAAAAATTAATACCACCACAGCATTTGATATTCCACACTTTGAATTAACACCACCACAGCATTTAATTAGTAAAAAATAATTAGAAAAAAATATATATAGAAATTAGAAAGAGTTTGTGAAATATATTGAATTTAAAGAATATAATGAACAAATATACTCTCTCTATATACAAGCTTATTTTTTATCAATTTTCTTATATTTTCCCGCCATTTTTTCCTTCCTCTCTATCATATTTAAAATTCTATAGCGTTTAATTCCTTTTAGTCTTCCATTAAATATGAATTAAATATCTCTCACACAGCATTCAAATATCCCGCAGCTTCCTTTGACCAATCAGCGTGCGAGTTTTGCCGTCCCTTATGACACTCCAGCCAATCAGAAGGCGCCATTTAATCATGACACCAGCCTCTCTTATTACGTCAGATTAACTTAACTAAAAAAAAAATGTCTTAAAATACACAAAATACGCAAAAAGGAGCGTATAAATAGACAAACTAGTATCAGCATCAATAAATTCGATCCTTTCTTTACGTTTTTAGTACTTGAAAATGGATAAATGGGAGAGAATAGAGGAGAAAACAGAGATATGAAAAAATAGGATGCGATTTGATAGGGTGTGATTATAATGGCACCCTTTGACTCATTAATGGCTTCCTGTCTCATGTCACGGGGTTTCCTTTTACTTAGCGACGTCATTTCTTTACCATTGTGTTGCGTCACCATTAAAGGCATTTTTTGTCATTGCGTAAGATAGATAAAGAGAGAAGGAGAGGCGGAGGGAGAGGGAGGGAGAAAAAGGCCATTATAAATCTTGATCTCGAGGCTAATTCTTGGTATAATTGTGCACTAAATTACTAACTTCGCAGAAAATGTCAGAGAATTATGTCGCGAAGAGGAGAGATTATTAAAGTCAAGGAAATGGTGAAATGACGAAGAAAATACTATAAATAAAGAGAATAAGAGCAATAACAGCTTAGTCAAGGAAATATATATAAGAATATTCGTAATAGTTAAATAGGAACGCAAATTGTTAAAGAAAATATAACTGACACGGAGAGTTAATAGATAAATTAGAGAAAAAATAAGAAAATACTCCCAAAACAACAGTATGCTTAAAACAAGTAGTTAGATAATATATATAATTAAAAGCATATTTGAAATGAAACAATACATGAAACTATAAAGAAAAAGTAGTTATTGACCACCAGACACACAAAAATAGAGAGAAACACTAGAAAATATATAGAAAAAATAAGAAAATCACAAAAATAGACATCCCGAAAAGGACAAATAAAGACAAAACGCAACAAAAACTATTAAAAAACACAAAAGACGAATTATCAAACTAAAAACAGCAAGAAAACTAACAAAAAACACAATAATAGAAAAAAATAGGAAAAAAGATTATTGGAACTCACTTGCTTACCAACACAGCTGAGAGAGAGAGAGAGAAGAAGGAGGAAGGTCGACTATCTTCATATTTAACCCATTTTTACGCCTCCCCACGGCCCCCTTGCCCCATTTCTGCCCCCGTCCCCTTCCTACACCCCAGAGGTACGTGTACGTGGTAAGAAACACCCCCTGCACGTGGTAAATTAGGGGAAAAAGGGGAGATATGTTGACACGTATCTTTTTGTTTTCAATCTGAGCGACACGTCGATTTAAGACAATTTTTATTTATTTATTTTTTAATGTGGTGGTGGTGGTGGTGGTGGTAGTGGTGGTGGTAGTAGTAGTGGTAGTGGTGGTGGTGGTAATAGGAAAGATTTATAGTAGTAGTAGTAGTAGTAGTGGTATTATTATTATTACGAGTGGTGGTGGTGGTGGTGGTGATGGTGGTAGTAGTGGTAGGAGTAATAGTAGTTGTAGTGGTTGTGATAATAGTAGTAGTAGTGGTAAGAATAATAGTAGTAGTAGTAGTAGTAGTAGCAGCTAACCTAACCTATCCTAACCTAACCTATCCTAACCTATCCTAACCTAACCTATCCTTGAAGCTGGGGATAAGTGTGTTGTTAGTCTTCATGAATGAGAGAGAGAGAGAGAGAGAGAGTGAGCTAGTGTCTGTGTGTCTATGTGTGTGTCTATCCGTCTATCTCTCCCCTAACCTATCCTAACCTATCCTAACCTATCCTTGAAGCTGGGGATAAGTGTGTTGTTAGTCTTCATGAATGAGAGAGAGAGAGAGAGAGAGTGAGCTAGTGTCAGTGTGTCTATGTGTGTGTCTATCCGTCTATCTCTCCCCTAACCTAACCTAACCTAACCTAACCTATCCTAACCTATCCTTGAAGCTGGGGATAAGTGTGTTGTTAGTCTTCATGAATGAGAGAGAGAGAGAGAGTGAGCTAGTGTCAGTGTGTCTATGTGTGTGTCTATCCGTCTATCTCTCCCCTACCCTATCCTAACCTCTGCATTCCTAACCCACAGATGGAGGAGCAAGTGATCTTAATAGTGAAGGCGGCCAACCAGACTTCACCTGACCAGCGCGTGGAGTGTGAGGGGAGCTGGACAGTGGGCAACCTCAAGACACACCTCAGCCACACACATCCTGTCCATCCTGTGAGTCTCTTGGAGGAGGAGGAGGAGGAGGAGGAGGAGGAGGATATGAGGAAGAAGAAGAAGAAGCAGGAGCAGAAGGAGGAGGAGGACAAGGAGGAGAGGAAGAAGGAGGAGGAGGAGTAGGAGAACAAGAAGGAGGAGAGGAGGAGGAGAACAAGGAGGAGGAGGAGGAGAACAAGGAGGAAGAGGAGGAGGTTGAGATTGGTGTTATCAGAAGAGGAGGAAAAGGATGCAAGAGAGAGAGAGAGAGAGAGAGAGAGAGATATTATCAATTTTCTACACTTGAAATTATGAAGATTGCTGATAAGAGAGAGAGAGAGAGAGAGAGAGAGAGAGAGATGGCTAACTAGTTGACAAGTGTGTGTGTGCGTGTGTGTGGGGGGGGTGAACCCTCAGCTGTGGGAACACTTGTATGTAGGAAGGAGGAGGAGGAGGAGGAGGAGGTATTTGAAATGCTAGGTTATGAGGGTAAAGCTATTTCTCTCTCTCTCTCTCTCTCTCTCTCTCTCTCTCTCTCTCTCTCTTGATAAGGTATATATATTTTTTCACCTGATAATGTGACCGCCAGGTATCCTCTCTTATCTCTCTCTCTCTCTCTCTCTCTCTCTCTCTCTCTCTCTCTCTCTCTCTCTCTCTCTCTCTCTCTCTCTCTCTCTCTCTCTCTCTCTCTCACCCACACCTGTTGCTATCACATATATTCACACAGCCACCTGGTAACACACACACACACACACACGCATACACACAGGCAGTCAGTCTTCACGCGCACACAGTCTTGGACACGCACATAACTTCTTTGGCCATGTATGTGTGTGTGCGTGTGCATTTGCGTGTGTGTGTGTGTTTTATAAGGGAAATATTTGGTAATGGTGGTGGTGGTGGTGGTGGTGGTGGTGGTGGTGGTGGTGGTGGTTTATAGGCCTATATTGTTGTGATTGAGCCTATGACTTCCACTTTTATGGTTCTAGTGACAGATTAACAACATTTCAACCTTGCAAAAACTCTCTCTCTCTCTCTCTCTCTCTCTCTCTCTCTCTCTCTCTCTCTCTCTCTCTCTCTCTCTCTCTCTCTCTCTCTCTCTCTCTGATAATAAACAACAATTACTTTTAAACCTCTCCCTCTCACTCTCTCTTTCTTCCTCTCACTCCTCACTCACTCCTTCACTCCTTCCTCTTCTTCTCTCTCACTCACTTTTAAACCTCTCTCTCATTCCCTCTCTCTCCCTCTCACTCCCTCTCCCTCTCTCTCTCACAGAAAACGGAGGAGCAGCGTCTTATCTACTCCGGCCAGCTGTTGTCGGATCACCACCAGCTGTACAACATTCTGAGGCGTCCCTCGGAAGACAACACGTACACCATCCACTTGGTCTGCTCCCCGCCCCCCCAACCACCCCCACGCACCTCACGACCCGTCCACCAGGCATCCCCGCCCCCCACCAGGACAGCAGCCACCTCAGAGGGCCAAGAAGGGGCTGCTGTGGCCATGAACGGTGGGCAGCAGGATACAACAGGTGTGTGTGTGTGTGTGTGTGTGTGTGTGTGTGTGTGTGTGTGTGTGTGTGTTAGGTAGTAGTAGTAGTAGTAGTAGTAGATTAATAGTAGTTGTAGTAGTAGTAGTAGTAGTAATAGTAGTTGTGGTAGTTTTTATTATTATTATTATTATTATTGTTAGTAGTAGTAGTAGTAGTAGTAGTAACATCAATTCTACCACCTGTAACCCACCCCTCCCCCCACAGATGGTATACGCCGCCGCCATCCCACCACGTCAAACCCCCAGACTCTGGATGCCCCGGGGCCGCCTCCCCCTGCCCCAAGCCCGCCCCTGGCCCCTCATGCCATCTTGCAGCCCAGTGCCGACCCTATGCACCAAGTGGCCGCTATGCAACAAATATACGCACACTATATGGCTTATGTGCAGTAGTGTGTGTGTGTGTGTGTGTGTGTGTGTGTGTGTGTGTGTGAGAAAGTTTGGTGTAAATGATGGAAAATAATGAAAAAGAATGATGTTTTGGGTAAGTCTTAATATCTTTCAATGTAAACAGTCTTGCAGTTTTGTCACACCTGCCCACACCTGCCCACACCTGTCTTACACCTCCCCAACCTCCCCTTAAACCTCCCCACAGCTTCCTACACCTTCCTTCAGATAGCCATAGTCACTCCCGCCGGTGTCCACCACACACCTCGCACCACACTCCACCCACACACTCTCTACAACCTGCAGGGGGACTGCCAACAAAGTGAGCTGGTTTTATCTTAATCATTTTTGTTGCCAACTTTCACATCTGACATCAAAAGGAGTAGTGTGGTTGTGCCCTGGCAAGGAGTACTGAGGGGGGGGTGTGAGTCCCCACCATGTACTGCAAACCCTAAGGACAGTGTGAGCCAGCCAGAAGCCACCCCTCCTTGAGGCTCTGTGGACCTGGCTGATGGGTGCACCCGATGGGGACGTCACCCTGGAGATGCCGGGAGACACCACTCACCCCTGGGTCAGTGGGTTGTCCCTGGAGCAAAGTCAGTGCCTCTGAAGACACCGTCACCTGCCGGGACACAGAACTCCACAGGCCAGGCAGACTCTGTACCACTGAAGCTGTGAAGGTGTTCCTGTCAGGCAGGCACACACTCACACACACACACGCATGCACACCTGGTAGCTGAGTGGTTAGAGCGCTGGCTTCACAATCCAGAGGACCGGGGTTCGATTCCCCGGCCGGGTGGAGATATTTGGGTGTGTCTCCTTTGATGTGTAGCCCCTGTTCACTGTTCACTGTTCACTGTTCAGTGTTCACTTAGCAGTGAGTAGGTAGGGGATGTAAATGGAGGAGTTGTGACCTTGTTGTCCCGGTGTGTGGTGTGTGCCTGGTCTCAGGCCTAGCCCAAGATCGGAAATAATGAGCTCTGAGCTCGCTCCATAGGGTGACGTCTGGCTGTCTCGTCACAGACTGCAGCAGATCAATCAATCAAACACACACCGCGTAGTGTAGTGGTTAGCACGCTCGACTCACACTCGAGATGGTCCGGGTTCGAATCCTGGAGGCGGTGAGGCAAATGGGCAAGCCTCTTAATGTGTGGGGTGTGTTCATCTAGCAGTAAATAGGTACGGGGTGTAACTGGAGGGGTTGTGGCCTCGCTGTCCCGGTGTGTGGAGTGTGTTGTGGTCTCAGTCCTACCCAAAGATCGGTCTATGAGCTCTGAGCTCGCTCCGTAATGGGAAGACTGGCTGGGTGACCACCAGGCGACCGAGGAGGTGAATCACACACATAAGGAAGTTGGAGAGACTACAAAAAATGGCTACAAGAATGGTTCCAGAATTTGAAGGGATGACATATGAGGAGAGACTAAAGGCTATGGATCTACAAACCCTGGAACAGAGAAGGGAGAGAGAGAGAGAGAGAGAGAGAGAGAGAGAGCGGATCTGATACAAGTTTATAAATTGATCAACGGAATGGACCAAGTGGATAATGAGAAACTGATCCTGAGAGAAGAATATGACACTAGAAGCACAAGATTGCATAGTAAGAAGCTGAGGAAGGGAAGATGTCTGAGAGATGTTAAAAAATAGTTTCCCGCAAAGATGTGTTGAGACGTGGAACAGTTTGAGTGAGGAAGTGGCGTCACCAACGATTGTGCAGAGCTTGACAGAAACATTGGACAAGTGTAGATATGGAGATGGGGCCACACCACCGTAAAGCCCAGGCCCTGGAAAACTACAACTACCTAAATACATGACACACTGCTCTGCTGGCATACCTTCAAGGGGGGTGGGGGTGGAATGGCTCCCTCTCCTACTCTCTGGCAGGGGCGTGTGACTGTTTTGGGTGTTTTATGTTTGTTTTGGGGTGTGTTGGGGTAATTTTTGTTGTGGTGTGAGTGTCTAGGGGTGGACCTGCCCCATTACCGGCAGGACCCATGTTGAGGCAACCCACCGCCTTCCACATGGCCAGGCAAGATCCATACATCTCACCCACACCTTAAGACTCAGAGTTTTTTCATTTTCTCTCTCTCCCTTTCTCTCTCTTTAATGTTGAGGCCTATAGCAGCTGTAGGCCTACTTGAAGAGTATAGGCATCGGTGTGCAGTGTTCAGCTTGCACCCATTAGTGGCGCAGGCAATGTTCTGTGTAGTGGAGGGCATATTAGGGCCCATAGCACCAGCCAGGCGCATCTTTGGGGTCACCACCTGCAGCCTGGCTAGCCTGGTGACATGTAGCTAACTTTAAACCACTCCACAACACGGCAAAGCTTCAAGGCGGTATTTTAAGGGTGTTTTAGGGTATTATAATGGTGTTTTAATGGTGTTTTAATGGTGTTTTAGGTATCTTGGTGACATGTAGCTAACTTTAAACCACTCCACAACACGGCAAAGCTTCAAGGCGGTATTTTAAGGCTGTTTTAATGGTGTTTTAGGTATCTTGGTGACATGTAGGTAACTTTAAACCACTCCACAAATGTCACCACTTCAAGGCAGCACGTGGTGGGATTCCAACCTATGCGTGGACATCTGCGTGATCCCACCACCACCACCACCACCACCACCTTATCCACACCTTTCCCACACCTCTCCACACCTCTCCACACCTGTCCAAACTTCCCTACACCTCCCCACACCTGCCTGCACCTCCCCACACCTGCCCACATCTCCCCATAGGTTCCTCCACTAAAATATCCCCCCCCACAGCTTCTAATATCGCCCCGTCCCCCACAGCAGTGCCTAAAATAAAATTCATCCATCCATCCCCCCCACAGCATGCAGATGGGGGGTGGTGTGGGGGGTCTACCCTGGCCACAGCAAATGATTCAGATTCCACCCCCGCCGAACCCCGCCACTGCCACCACCGCTGCTGCCACTGCACCCCCAGAGCCCCCCGAGCAGCCCCAGCCTGACCCCACCCAGCCTGCCGACCCGCCCCCCCAGGCCCCGCCACAGCAGCCCATCAGAATGAATGCACAAGGTAAGATGTCAGTCTATCCTATCCTAACCTATCCTAACCTATCCTAACCTAACCTAACGTGACTTATAAGGACAGATGAATTTATTAAAGTTTTGTGTGTGTGTGTGTGTGTGGTTATAGTAGTTGTGGGTGTTTTGAGTGTGTTTGGGTGTATTTGGGTGTTTTTTTTGGGTGTGTTGGGTAATTTTAGGTGTTTTGAGTGTGTTTGGGTGTGTTTAGGTGTGTTTTGATTGTGTTTTAGGTGTGTTTGGGTGTGTTGGGATAATTTAGGTGTTTTGAGTGTGTTTGGGTGTGTTTAGGTGTGTTTAGATTGTGTTTTAGGTGTGTTTGGGTGTTTTGAGTGTGTTTGGGTGTGTTTAGGTGTGTTTTGATTGTGTTTTAGGTGTGTTTGGGTGTGTTTTAGAGTTAATTTGGTTTATTTTGCAGTGGTTTGAGTGTTTTGGGTGTGTTGGGGTAATGCTTTGGGCGTTTTGAGTGTGTTTTGTGTTGTTTTGGTGTTTTTAGAGTCAAATGGTGTTGCTTTTTTGTGTTTTGGGTGTTTTAAGTATGTTTTGGGTGTGTTGGGGATGATTTGGGGTGTTTTGGGTAATTTGGGGGTGATTTGGGGTGTTTTGAGTGTGTTTTGGGTGTGTTGGAGTGATTTGGGGTGTTTTGAGTGTGTTTTGGGTGTGTTGGGGTATTTTGAGTGTGTTTTGGGTGTGTTAGGGGTGATTTGGGGTGTTTTTGGTGTGTTGGGGGTGATTTGGGGTGTTTTGAGTGTGTTTTGGGTGTGTTGGAGGTGATGATTTGGGGTGTTTTGAGTGTGTTAAATGTTTTCTTAAGTTGCTTTGGTGTGTGTTTGGTGTGTTTCAGGTAGTTTTTATTTATTTTTTCACTATTTTGATGTGTCGGAGTGTGTTTGGGTGCGTTTTGGTGTGTTGAGCTTTACCTAACCTAACCTTACCTGACCTCACCTCACCTAACCATTGTGTCCGCAGGTGGCGAGGTGGAGGATGACGAGGAGGAGGAAGGGGCTGCCCGTGATTGGTTGGACTGGATCTACGTGTTGTCTCGAATGGTCGTTCTTCTCTCCATTGTTTACTTCTACTCCACGCTGTCCAGATTCATGATTGTTATCTTCATCACCATGCTGCTTTACTTGTGAGTAGTGTGTGTGTGTGTGTGTGTGTGTGTGTGTGTGTACGGTGGTGTGGCCCCGTCTCCATATCTACACTTATCCAATGTTTCTTTCAAGCTCTGCACACTCGTTGGTGACGCCACTTCCTCACTCAAACTGTTCCACGTCTCAACACATCTTTGCGGGAAACTCTATTTTTTAACATCTCTCAGACATCTTCCCTTCCTCAGCTTCTTACTATGCAATCTTGTGCTTCTAGTGTCATATTCTTCTCTCAGGATCAGTTTCTCATTATCCACTTGGTCCATTCTGTTGATCAATTTATAAACCTGTGTGTGTGTGTGTATTTACCTAGTTGTGTTTACCTAGTTGTATGTTACAGGGTTGGATTGGGGCTCCTAGTGACCTGTCTCCATATCTCCATTTGTGTAACTTGTCCTTCAATTTGTGGACACTTTGTGGTGTTACAATGTCTTCACTTAATCCATTCCAGCTGTCTACTGTCCTGTGTGGAAAACTGAACTTCTTGATATTCCTGACACTGACTTTTCATCATTTTCTTGGAGTGTCCTCTTGTGTGTGTGTCCCTGCTCCCTGCTCCGCCAGTGTTACCAGGTCTTGTCTGTCTATCTTCTCCATACGGTTTACTGACTAACAAGGTCTCCTCTTTCCCATCTATCCTTCAAAGTTGGCAGCTCCATCTCCTTCAGTCTTCCTTCATAGGCAAGGTCTTTTATTTCAAGGCCCATCTTTGTAGCAGCCCTTTGTAACCTTTCTAGTTTCTTGATGTCTTTGTGCCTGTATGGCGACCACACCACACCACTGGTGCATATTCTAGTGTGGGTCTTATCATAGTGGTTAAGATCTTTTGGAGTGTTGCATCTGTCTGGAGTGAGGGTGTCTTGTATAATCACTCCCACCTCTTTCTCCTTCGTCTTTTCATTACAATCTCTTGTCCCATTTTATATTCCCATGTAGGTCTTCTCATTTCCATTACATTGCATTTCTTAGTATTAAATTCTAATTTCCACTTGTGGCTCATCTCCAGATCTTATCAATATCTTTGTGTGATTCCAAACAACCATTTTGTTTGTTTATAACTGTGAAAAGCTTGGCATTATCTGCAAACAAATTGATGTAGCTGTTCAAACCCTCTTGTATATCGTTGACATATATTTGGAACATTACTGGTGGCAGCAGTGAACCCTGTGGTCCACCACTGGTTACACCTCCATCTTGATGGTGTATCTCCTATCACTGTCCTCATCTCCCTATCTGATAAGTAATCTGTCATCCAATTGAAGAGATTTCCCTTAATTCTGCCCATGTGTTCTATTTCCCACAGGAGTGTTCTGTGTGGTGCTCTGTCAGAAGACTTTTTAATGTGTAGATACACTGCATCCACCCTTCCATCTCTTCCTTGTACTTCATCTGTCACTCTTGTATAAAAGCTTAGTAAGCTTGTTACACGTGACATGCCTTTTCTAAAACCAAATTGTGAGTTAGTAAGGATTTCATTTCTCTGCAGATATTCCAACCCTTTTTCTTTGATAATAATTTCACAGATCTTACCCACCACACTAGTTAGTGACACTGGTCTATAATTTAGGGCTCAGTCATTTTCCTCCTTTGTATAACGGGACTCAACTGGCTCTCTTCCCCTCCCTTAAACACTTCTTAATTACATCACAAATTGATTCTACCAGTTGGTCACTACATTCCCTTAGTGTCCATCCTGACACTCCATCTGGTCCCATTGCCTTCCTCACATCCACCTTTTCTAGCATTTCTCTAATTTTCTGTTTTCTCACCAGTGTCTCTTAATCCTTCCTGTGCCGCTGGGTGGATTGGCTTTATACACTCTCCCTCTTCATTAAACACTGATTTAAAGCTCTCATTCATAAGTTCACTCATTTCTTCCCATGTTTCATATATCGTATTCCCCTTAATCAACTTAGTAATGGTCTCTCCGTTTGTCGTTTTGCCATTTATATACTTATAAAAAAGCTTGGGTTCTTCCTCACATCTCTTCACTACATCCTTTTCAAAGTTTCTCTCCTCCTCCCTTCTTATCCTGATGTATTCATTCCGTGCCTCTTTGTACTGCTTTCTATTTATTCCATTACGTTGCCTTCTTAATTTTATCCATGCTGCATCCTTGCACTGTTTAGCTTTGGCACATGTAGCATTATACCAGGTGTGTGTTTGCTCTCTTTTACTCTTTATTCAGGAACATATCTCTCTACCCCCTCATTATACTTGTCTAGAAATATATCATACTTCCCTTGAATTGTCTTCCTGTGCATCATTTCTTTCCAACCAATACTACCAAAATAACTTTGTAGATTTAGCGTGGTTCCGTCTCTTGTGTTTGTGTGTGTGGAGGTGCAGGGCAGGGGATGGTCTCAGTGTGAAGGGACAGGGATGGTGGTGGGGCCCTGCTGTGTGTATGTATGTATGTATTTATAATCTTTTCCCTCCTTCTTTCACCTGTCACTCTCCCTCACTCTCTCACTCTCCCTCACTCTCCCTTTCTCTCTCCCAGGTACCAAGCTGGCTGGTTCCGACCCACAAGGCGAGTGGATGGCCTGCCCCCCCACCCCAACCCTGCAAACAACAACAACAATAACAACAACAACAACAACAATGAGGCCGCCCACATGCAGGAGGAGGAGGAGGAGGAGGAGGAAGACGAGGAAGAAGAGGAGGAGGAGGAGGAGGAGGTTGAGATAGGGAGGAGAGAGGGAGTAATGGGGAGTGATGGCATGGCAATGGTTATCCGCCCGTCTCTTCTCTCTCTCTCTTGGACTTTCATCACTTCCTTCTTCACTTCCCTCATTCCTGAGCAGCCACAGGGGTGTAAGAGAGAGAGAGAGAGAGAGAGAGAGAGAGAGAGAGAGAGAGAGAGAGAGAGAGAGAGAATGTGTGTGTATGTAAGTAAGAGAATTATGTGCGTTTGTGTGTGTTTAGAGCTTTGAGTGTTACTATGAGAGAGAGAGAGAGAGAGAGAGAGAGAGAGAGAGAGAGATTGAACAGAAGATTAAGTAAATATGGAAGTGAAAAGCAATAATGAAAATGTGTGTGTGTGTGTGTGTGTGTGTGTGAAGGAAACTTGGAGAATTATGTTATTTTTTTACTTAGAGAGGGAGAGAGAGAGGGAGAGGGAGACGGAGACTTAATATTATATGAAATGAAATAGGTATATAAAAAAGAAATTAAGAAAATAAGGGTAGAAATATCAGTAAGAGGTTGCCATTGTGTGTGTGTGTGTGTGTGTGTGTGTGTGTGTGTGTGTGTGTGTGTGTGTGTACATATGTATGTATTTGGGTCAGTAATAGTTATACATTAAAAAAAATATGGATTTATGTAATTATAGATGTGGAAAAAAGTTATTACTATTATTACTATTACTACTACTACTACTACTACTATTGTTTGTTCGTTTGTTTGTACGTTTGACACTTCACTCACTCGTATGTCAATGAATGATATAATTTATTTGTATTTATCTGTATTTGTACATAGTTACTGTGTGTGTGTGTGTGTGTGTGTGTGTGTGTGTGTGTGTGTGTGTGTGTGTGTTATCCTCACTGTGATTAGAGAGAGAGAGAGAGAGAGAGAGAGAGAGAGAGAGAGAGATATTATGTTTGCTATGTCATGTATCAATTTTTCTTTTTTCTTTTTTCTTCTTCTTCACTACTACTACTACTACTACTACTACTACTACTACTACTACTACTACTACTACTACTACTACTGCATTTGAATATTTAGGAAAGATAAAAAGTATATAATGGTTTGTGGAGATGAAAAAAAACACTTGTGTTTATTGGTTTGGAGGCAAATGACTGTTACTATTATTATTATTATTATTATTATTATTATTTTCTTATAGTGTACCACCAAATGAATAAAAAAAATGTAAGCAAATTTCCTTTCTTTGTTATTTTAGCATGTAAGAATTATAATGAACACAAAATAATAATAATAATGATAATGATGATGATAATAATGATGTATTGTGGTGGTGAGGTCTCTGTTAGCCAGCCATGAGAGAGAGAGTCTAACATGGCACTGTGGTGGAAGAGAAGTTTCAGTGTGTGTTGATGTGCTGCCTGAAGGTGACCACCACTTCACCACCACTCTCTGAAGGCTTTGCCAGGTGAGTGGCTGTCAGTCTTTATTTTACTGCTGATGGATTGGTGGAGCAAAAGTAATAATAATTGTGTGTGTGGTGTGTGTATTGTTGGATTGGCAGGTTAGCCGCTGGTCTTCACAAGTGTTGTGTTGCTCTTTTTGTTAGTGTTTGTGTTGCTGCTGTCACCTTGTTCACCTTCTTGTTCTTGTACCTTGTCTTTTCCTTCTTCCTGTACCCTTTATCTACTACTACTGTTGGGCTTAGGAGAGAAAAAGGCAGTGTTATCCTTCCTACTTTATTACTGGGGGGGGGCATCACCCCGCGGGGAAAGGTTCCTTCAAAAATGTACCAACACACTGAAACAAAACACCGACAGCCAGACACTCCTCACCCCGGGGCGCCCCGCCACTGATTGTTGTGGCAGAGGTAGTGTTGTGGGGCCACACAGGTTTGCCCCATGCCACCGTGGCCCCGGGGCGTTGGTGTGCCCGACCTGGCTGCCCCAAGGTCAATATGAGCTACAGTCTCCGCCGGGGCGGTCACACAATGCTGGGTACACACCCAGTACAGCCCACAATACATAGTATTGTAATGTTGTGCGCTGCGGGGCACAGCGGGGACGGGGCGGGCTTGCCCTCACCGCCCCACGCTGCCACACGCACGCACACGCGCGTACATACTCACATACACATAAAATGCACTAGACACACACACACACACACACACACACACACACACACACACACACACACACACACACACACACACACGTGCACACGCACACACATTGCATAAAGAAGAGAAAGGGTTGCCAAAGTAACAAAACCCTTTATTCATTCATGATTAATTGTAATTATAAAATAATGACAAATCTCTTGTGTGGCTACCCAAGTAACGCATCCCCAACCTGAAAGGTTTGTGCCAACTCACTGCTCGGGTGTCTGGTGACTAAGTCTGCCTGCCTGCCTGCCTGCCTGCCTGCCAGGGTGGGTGGGTGGGTGGTGTTGTTGAGTCAAGTGTAGCTATCAGCGTCTAGTGAGCAATATTTCCGCCCCAGTGTTGGTTGCCCGCCGGCCGGCCTATGGCACTCCCGCCTCTCTCTGTGCTCTTGGTAACACATTAATAAGCATATATGGAAATATCTGTAAATATATTTATATATATATATTTATATATGTATATGTATAGAACTCAAGGGCGCCATCTGTCTCTGAGCTGAGTGTCTGCGGCAACAATGCTTCCTCCTCCTCCTCCTGCTGCTGCTGCTGCTGTTTCCTCATCTTCCTGCACATAAATTATAACCAGTATTTACATTAATACTATCTACCTCTTGCTCTCTCTCACACACTCACACACTCACACACACGTACAAACACTCCTTTTCTAACAATCATGAATGCTTGCAGACCATCACCACTACCATGACCACCACCATCACCACCTTGCAATGCCACCACCACCAATGCTGCCGCTGGTGCACTCAGGACTGTGGTGGGGCGCGGCGGGCCAGCAGTGCGGCGCAGAACTGCTGTGTGTCTGTCTCGTCGGGGGCGCGGGCCAGCACGGCACGCACCTCCGCCTCTGGGAACAGCTGTGAGAGGTGGTAGAAGGCTCGGAGGCGGGCGTCCTCATGGCTGGCAGGTGGGCTGGCCAGAGAGCCCCCAGAGAACGGCTGCAGCAGGTAAGGAGGGGCGGGGGCCAGCGTGGCAGCCTGCTGGTGCTGTGGGGACATGGGGCGGGAGGTGCCAGGGGCTGCTGCTGCCGCTGCTGCCGCTGCCAGCAGGTAGCCGCATATCTTCTGTGGGTCGGTCTCCTCAGGGTGCAGCGCCATGACACCGCGCACCTTGGCCTCGGGGAACAGCTGTGACAGGTGGTAGAACACGCGCAGCCGGGTGTCCTCATGCCCAGGTGGGGGAAAGGTGCTGGTGGGGGGCGGGGCAGTGCTGGGGGTCTGCGTGTGGCCCCGTGGGGACACACTGGGCGAGTGGTGCAGTGCTGCACCCTGTGGGGACATGGGCCGGGATCCTACAGGGCCCGGGGCAGGGGAGGGGCCTGGTGGGGGTCCCACAGGGGCATAGGTGGGGGGCCGAGGCAGGGAGTCTTCGTAGAGGTCAGGGAAGTAGTGAGGCTCACTGCCATACAGGTTGAGGCGTGTGTCAGAGGTGGAGTTGAGGCGCTTGATGAGTGGCGGTGCGGCAGCGGCGGCGGCGGCTGCTGGCTGGTGGGGGCCGCCCCAGATTGGGTCTGGGGCAGAGGCGAAGCGGGTGACATGTGGGTGGGAGTAGGTGGGGTAGAGGTGGGGAGGCAGGGAAGGGAGGTGCTTGGCCCCATCCTGGGAGGCGCCACGGGTCAGCGGGGTGTGCAGGCCCCCGGGGACACCTTCCCGCCCACTGTATGGGGCGGAGGAGTAGCCGGGTGAGGCATGGCCCTGCCCCTGGGGGAACACAGCCCCCTCGCCCCGTCCCACTCTGCTGGGCGAGCCCTGCTGGGCTTGGTTAGGGTTCTGAGTGGGAGAGGGGTTGGGGGCGGCGAGGGGGAAGTGCTCCGGGGCGGGCTCCCTGAAGCCGTATATCTTGTAGAGGCGGGAATCGTAGGAAGGGTTGAGGGTGAGCTGGCGGTGTAGCTTGCGGTGTGGGTTGTCCTGTGGGTCGGGGTCACTCTGCTGCTTGGACAGGGGCAGGTGGGGGCTGTAGGGGCCGGCCTGGCTGCCCTGCCCGCCCTCCCATCCCCAGGAGGAGCCATAGTGGTGGTGGGGCTGGGAGGGGTAGAGGCGGTACAGCGCCGGGTCACTCTTGTACAGCGTGGCGGAGCGCAGTGGGTCCAGCGGAGGCGGCATGAGGTGGTGGTGGGAGGAGGCGGAGGTGGCAGAGGTGGTGGGGCTGTGGTCGTGGGTGGGTGTGTCCTGGGTGAGGGCGGAGGGCAGGGTGAGGGACACGGTGGGCACGATGGAATGGGTACGCTGCAGTGGCTTCTTGCCCGCTTCACCCTCACCGCCCACACACACCGGCAGCGACACTGACCCGCGCAGACCCTCTCCTGCAAAACACACACTCATTAGGGACACAACCACAGGGTGCTCTCTCTCTCTCTCTCTGTGTGTGTGTGTGTGTGTCTGTGTTTAATCATATATGTATTCTCTCTTGACTAAATGACATCATCCTTTTTCTAACTGTATACCAGAACTAAACATTGATGCATAAAATAACTAACGTGTGTGTGTGTGTGTACCTGGTGAGGGGTCCCTGCTCTGGCCCATGCTCTGGTAGTGGCGCTGTGCCTGTTCCTGCAGCTGCTCCGTCACAGACTTGACAGGAGCAGTGCCTCTCTCTGGGTGTTTGTACTTGCACTTGTTGCCGTAGGTGCACTTCCTGCCGTAGGGACACGGGGCCTGCTTGTCCTTGTCCCGGGCGCTGCGCCTCAGGAATACCTCCAGGGTGGGGCCGCTGCGGCCGAGGGGGTCGTCCGGCGGCACAAAGCGGCCGTTGACCCAGGAGTACATGAGCAGACTCTCCTCCACCACCTTCCTGAAGCCGGACGACTCGGCCACCAGGTCACGGTAGTTGTCGTTGCTGACCACCACGCCGCCGCTCTGCACCGCCTCATTCAGGATGTACCGGTCGTCGTAAGACACGATGCGCTTCCCGGCACACACCCTGAAAAACACCACACCATGTTAGAGGATGGACCTCTCTCTCTCTCTCTCTCAGCCCCACACCATGTTAGAGGATGGACCTGTCTCTCTCTCTCTCTCTCTCAGCCCCACACCATGCTGACAAACCCACAGTCACTCCTCACAGCCCCACCCCAACATTAATAGTTCTCTCTCTCTCTCTCTCTTGGTCTGGTATGCTAAATAATCCCAAATACTTTCATGCCAATACAGAAAAGCTCAGACTTACTAAAGGAATTGTCACTAACCACACCTAACCATCCCTAACCTAACCTAACCTTACCCAAACTGCCCCTAACATTACCTAGCCATCCCCAACCTTACCTGGAGGGCGTGAAGACCAGCACTCTCTCTCTTTCCAGGTCCAACAGCAAGTCCTGGTCCGCGATGGGTGTGTCCCAGCGAGGTTGTTCCTTGCGCCAGGCGGGGACAAAGACAGTGATCTCGGAGTGTCCCCGTGCCCTGAACCAGTCCACACACACACGCAAACCCCGACATGAGAAGGTGGTCTTGTTGCCATGGCTGTGAGAGGGAGAGAGAGTGAGTGAGTGAGTGAGGAAGTGAAAGAGTGAGAGGGAGGGGAGTGAGTGAGTGAGTGAGTGAGTGACAGGTAAGGAGGTCTTGTTGCCATGGCTGTGAGAGGGACAGAGAGAGTATGAGTGAAGGAGAGGTGAAGGAGGGTGTGAATGAGAGAGAGAGAGAGAGAGAGAGAGAGAGAGAGAGAGAGAGAGAGAGAGAGAGAGAGAGGAAAATAAATAATAAACTAAAACAATAATCAAACAAGTAGAGGAGGAGGAGGAGGAGGAGAGAAGATTCATTCATCCACCAAAGCTTAAATGTTCACTAATATCAAAAGGATAAAATAAATTAAATAAAACGTTTT
>NC_059256.1:9748802-9758802 GCF_017591435.1 Portunus trituberculatus | reverse complement strand
TTTCTTGCTTTCTTTTTCTTGTTTTGTTTTTTTCTTTATAGTCCTCGTTTTCTTTTTCCTTTTCTATTTATTTTGTTTTTTCTCATTTAGTTATTCCTCTTCTTCTTTCTGTTCAATTCTCTCTCTTCGTAAATATTGTCTTTTATTTCCTCAATTTATCTTTATTCTCCTTTTCCTTCTTTCACTTTTCCTTTCATCTTTCCTCTCCAGTCACCATTTCCTTGCATTCTTCTTTCATTTCCTTCCTTCCTTCACTGCGAGCACCTTCACTACACCTGCACACATTAATTACACAGGTGAACCACAAATACGAACCAATATTTGTACACATCTCCATTACAGGTGTGTTCAGCAGTTTACCTGTAGACTCACACTAATTACAGGTGCGTGGTTACCTATATATGTGTTAATTACAGGTAAAATTGTTGTTTAAACGTAGAACTTGTTAATTTTTCAGGTAAATCTGGAGGTAATTAATATTCCTCACCTGTCCTGCCACTAATTAATTATATAAAGGTAGATTTTAAGGTGATTTCTACAGATAACACTATTTTCTCACCTGTCCTGCCACTAATTAATTATATAAAGGTAGATTTTAAGGTGATTTCTACAGGTAACACTTTTTCTCACCTGTAAACACTAATTAATTATGTAAAGGTAGATTTCAAGGTGATTTCTACAGGTAACACTAATTTCTCACCTGTCCTGCCACTAATTAATTATATAAAGGTAGATTTTGAGGTGATTTCTACAGGTAACACTATTTTCTCACCTGTAGAGCCACAAATTATTCACACAGGTACGTACACACATACACAAACACGTTCATAGTTTCACGTACACACACCACCACCATCACCATCGCCACGGACACACGGACGCACACGGACGCGAAAACGCACACACACGTACATAATTTCACCTGTGTTGTTTGTGTACGTAAGCAGGGGGAAGAGAAGAGGAGGAGGAGGAGGAGGAGGAAGAGGAGGAAGAGGAGTGTGAGGCGTGGAGGTAAGGAAGCATGTGAGGTGGTATTCTGAAGGGACCTCCTCTCCTTCTCCTCTTCTTCTTCCTCCTCCTCCTCTTGCAACTCTCCTTCCTCTTTCTTTGTTTCTTATTCCTCTTCTCTCTCTCTCTCTCTCTCTCTCTCTCTCTCTCTCTCTCTCTCTCAAAATTAATTATTTTTCTATTTTCCTCCTCCTCCTCTTCATCATAATCTTTCACATACATTCACACACACGTATGTACACACACACACACACACACACACTACACACACACACACACACACACACACACACACTACTGATAAAATTGAATATCATCAGAGAGAGAGAGAGAGAGAGAGAGAGAGAGAGAGAGAGGAGGGGAGGAGAACTAAATAACATCAATGGTTGCATCAAGTTACCTCCTTCTCCTTCTTTTCCTCCATTCACAAGT
The DNA here is from genome assembly GCF_017591435.1 of Portunus trituberculatus. Taxonomy (NCBI): domain Eukaryota; kingdom Metazoa; phylum Arthropoda; class Malacostraca; order Decapoda; family Portunidae; genus Portunus; species Portunus trituberculatus. Next base: position 9,757,362 of record NC_059256.1, on the reverse strand, counting down.
CTCCTCCTCCTCCTCCTCCTCCTCTAATATCGCTCTATGGGTTAATTTACTTTGAAGGAAGGAGAGAGAGAGAGAGAGAGAGAGAGAGAGAGAGAGAGAGAGAGAGAGAGAGAGTTCCGTCACTACATCCTGTTTGACCTGACGTCACACACACACACACACACACACACACACACACACACACACACGACCACTGCTTTTCTAAATGTTTCACTCACAATCTCTATCCTGCAACCGAGAGAGAGAGAGAGAGAGAGAGAGAGAGAGAGAGAGAGAGAGAGAGAGAGAGAGAGAGAGAGATTTCTGACACAAGACGAAGCTTACTGAAAATAAATCCAGTACTTTGTGTGTATTTCTCTCTCTCTCTCTCTCTCTCTCAGCTACCTTTCTTAAAATATTTCCTCTTCAGTATGTGTGTGTGTGTGTGTGTGTGTGTGTGTGTGTGTGTGAGAGAGAGAGAGAGAGAGAGAGAGAGAGAGAGAGAGAGAGAGAGAGAGAGAGAGAGAGAGAGAGAGAGAGAATGTGATGTGGTCATGTGTACGTAATCACTGCACACACACACACACACACACACACACACACACGTGCCACCCCCCAACCCCCACCTCCTCCCACAGCCACTCCCAACACTTCCCCCCCCTAATCTTCACCTTCTTGTGTTATGAACGAGTGGTGAGACAGACAGACAGACAGACATAGATATAGATAGATACATAGACAGACAGACAGACAGACAGACAGACAGACAGACAGATAGATAGATAGATAGATAGATAGATAGATAGATAGACAGACAGACAGACAGACATCAAAATAAACTAAATATTCTCCATTATTTACGATTTTTATTATATTTTTTTCATTTTCTTCTTCTTATTCCAAATTTTCTACGTCAAAATTTCCTCTATTTCTTATTTATTCATTCTTTTCTTTTCTTCATTCTTCTTATTCCTTCCTCTTCTTTTTTTTTTATCAAGATTTTATGTATCTCCATCTTTTCTTTCATTTTATCCTCCTCCTCCTCCTCCTCCTCCTCTTCCTCCTTTCCTCCTTCCATCACTTGCATCATTTATCATTTCATTTTCTCTGTTTCCACACACACACACACACACACACACACACACACACACATACCAAGCTTTTCTTATTCTCTATCTTGTCCTATATTTCCTCCTCCTCCTCCTCCTCTTATTCTCCTTTATTTCTTCAATCTCCTGTTTTCCTTCTTTTATTTAATTTTTTTCTATTTCATCTTTCCTCCTTCTATCTTTCTCTCATTTTCTTTTCTTCCTTTTCTTCCTCCTTCTTTTCTCTTTTTCCTCTTCCTTCCTTTACTTTTTCTTTCTTCCTGTTTCTTTCTTTTCTTCATATAATTTTTTCACTCTTTCTTTCTTCCTTCCTTTATCTAATTTCCTCTATCTCTTCTTTCTTCCTTCATTGCTGACTACAAATTCTCTTCTTTCTCCACATCTTCACGTCTTTTATCGCCACAAAACCTTTCAACTGAGGCAAAGTTAGCGATATTTTAAGTTCATTCACTTATTTCATTTTTTTTGGTTCCACAGCCAAAATAAATCTCTAAGCTATGTGTAAACGTCAAACTAGATTTTTTTTTAGTTTTTATCCTACAAAATGTTTAAATTCCGTCAAAATTACAAAATGTCCATCTTTTTTGCCTCTAAAGATGTCACATGTTACCAGTGACGAGGTTAGCTTGTATGTTTCTCTGGCACACTCTGGAACTCCCTGCCTGCTTCTGTATCAAAGACGGAGATACAGGTAACTTGATTTCCACTATAGATGCGTTCCAAGAGGCATTGCGTATTTCAAAATTGGCGTCAAACAAACTTGTAATTGTCCTAAGAAACAGTAGATGATAGAGGGAATGCGGGATGTGCTCAAAATCGTGTACAAGCAAACACATCGCGCAAATTTAGCTAATTATAATATTTTTTCGGTCGCGTATTGACAAAAATGTGCAAATCATGAGTTACCTGTATTTATCCTTTTTGGCTAATTCTCTCAGACCTGCAGGGGGACTGACAGCTAAGTAGGCCTATTTATTTGATTTTTTTTTCCAATTTGTTGTTGTCCTTGGCCAGCTTTCCCTCTTGCACACAAACAGGAAGGGTTGTGTGAAGAGTCTGGCCATACATTCCTCTATACAACTGTAAAGTCACACACCTGTAATCAATTTCTTCACATTTTCAGTAAAGGTAATTGTCTCCTTTCATTTCTGTGTTCATCTCTCAATCATTTTCTTTTCTTCTTTCTTTTTTTCTTCCTATGTGAGTAGGTTATTTTGATACACAGTAACATATATAAAGATCTGCATAACAGTTGTTCCAATGTTAGTTTATCTATGTAAAGCAGCACGTCCCAGACTTTCTCAGTGTGTGAACCTTTAACCATCTTAACATTTGCAAGCCTTCTCAAAATGCACCAACAATTTGCAATGGTGCAGACACTTTAAACATTATTCCTACAAGAGACCAACACAAATGTTTATCAATACTTATCAATACTTATCACCAATGACTGATTCAGTAACATATTCTAATGAGAAGGATGTACCTGTTTCATTGCTACAAGTCAATGCATGGAGGCACCCACAATGCACTGCCAGCCTGAGCATGTGTCCGAGCCACCTCACACACTGACTGAAAAAGTTTATCCCTGTTCTAGCAAGGTACGTACACTTCCACTCTCCAACACTCACACACTGCAGTCTGGGAACCAATGATCTAAAACCTTGTTGTGTGTGTGTGTGTGTGTGTGTGTGTGTGTGTGTGTGTGTGTGTGTGTGTGTGTGTGTGTGTGTGTGTGTGTCTGTCATGTAATCTGCAATCTAGTTGAAGTGACATGGGTGTTTAAGGGTGTTTTCATGGTTCCAGTGATAGATCAACATTTCTAATTTGAAAAGCCTGGGGTTCAGTAGCACCACCAGTGACACACGAGGGCCTTGTGGGTGGTATGTGAACACTGCAATTTTGAGTTCAATATAATGAATTTCTCACAAAAATGGTCATTGCCTTACACAAGACAATCTGGCATTGATGAGCTGGTGGAGAGGCAACACATCCATCCCTCACACTCAATCAAAACTGTGTTCCGTGTTGTTAGTTCATGTGTGTCTTCTATTTGTGAATTGATATTTGTTGGAACTGAGTTATTCTGGAACCAGCTGGCAGGTGGTGCGTGGGTACTGTACCACACCTAACAGTGGTACCTGCTCAGAAAAAGTTTGGGAGCCACTGGCATATACCACACACCACACACCACTCTGGCTCCTCCACACTGAGACCATCCCCTGCCCTGCACTTCTAAGACACCACAGCAGGGCCCCACCACACCCCTGCCCCTTCACACTGAGACCATCCCCTGCCCTGCACCTCCAAGACACCACAGCAGGGCCCCACCACACCCCTGCCCCTTCACACTGAGACCATCCCCTGCCCTGCACCTCCAAGACACCACAGCAGGGCCCCACCACACCCCTGCCCCTTCACACTGAGACCATCCTGCCCTGCACCTCCAAGACACCACAGCAGGGCCCCACCACACCCCTGCCCCTTCACACTGAGACCATCCCCTGCCCTGCACCTCCAAGACACCACAGCAGGGCCCCACCACACCCCTGCCCCTTCACACTGAGACCATCCCCTGCCCTGCACCTCCAAGACACCACAGCAGGGCCACACAGCTTTCAGTTCATGTTTTTAATGATCACAACTGCACATCCTTGTTGAATAAATCTTGTACGCCATCTTTGTCCATTTTACAAAGTGTGCTGCCAAGAAATGATTAACAGGAGATTTTAAGACGAGAAGACGTGTCAAGTTCTTTCCCTCACCTAACCTGCTATTCTGTTCACTACACTCAGAGAGGCCGTGTTTGCTAAAGACATCCGGAAACTTTGAAAAGGGGGGTCTTCAAGTGGTACAGGGACACATCAAGGGTGACTATGAGGACTTCTGGTGGAGAGGGGGAGGGGGTGTTCAAGTGATGTAGGGGACATATGCTTGTATTCAGAAACATCTTGCTGTCACCAGGATAATTTTTCAAGCCCCAAGAGATGACTAGGTGGGTTTTTCAAGACAGTTTCTCCTTTTAATAAACAACAAACCTTGCCAATCCATCACCAGAACCATAAAGACACCCTTAACCCCTTCACTACCATCGTGTATTCATGCTGTTTACTATTTGGCAATCTTAAACAGCTGCAGACACTTCTGTGGGGTGTTAAAACAGTGAAGACTCTGGCCATCAATCTTCTAACCTCCACAGACTGTCATTGTAAATAAAATTGTCTAATCATACACAAAACTCATGGTAAAAAGTGTCCCAGCACTGAAGGAGTTAAAAACACAAGTATCTTCCACTAGAGCAGGGGTTCTCAGTCTGGGGTGTGCATTCCCCAAAGGGTACGTGACAGGAAGCTTGGGAACAAGTGACAGGTTTCTGAAAATACCTGTTTTTTCTTAATAATTGGAAACCTGTTTGTAGAAAGTGGCCTGCATGTGCTGTGGTGGATGTGTCCTTCACTACAACCAAGACACCTGAACAATGCTGACAAGGGCACTCTTGGAGTTATGTCACTAAGACAAAGCTGTCTTGGACTACACTTGCCACACAACCTTGCTAATCAATATTTACTTCTGATTTATTATTTTTACATGCTACTGACGCACACAGTGACGTAGCTATCACTGTTACTAGTTACAAATTGCAACAAGCACCAAGCAACACTACTTCACTGCCACAATGAGCGGAAACTGTCTGATATAGTTCCATGTTGGTCAATGTTTGGCCTGCCAGCAGCCAGTCACACAGTGTTTCCCTTGGCCTGCCAGCAGCCAGTCACACAGTGTTCCCTGTGAAGCACTAGTCCCTATCCACACTGCCTCATAGTGAAACACTCAAGAGTAATTGAAAACTTTGTCTGCTCCACACATATAACACAATTTAAACTTAATAAACTAAGTCAATAAACAAAGCATTCATTTTTACCCCTCCTGACGCTGCATTGTGGGTAAGGGTACGTGACCAATACTGAAAAACACTTCAAGGGGTACATATGATTGCAAAGGTTGAGAACCCCTTTGGAAAGTAGCGGTGATGAGAGAGCAATGCGTTTCAGAAATCAGGAAACAGTGGAGGTCTTGAAGTGGTGAAGTAGAAACAAGGGTGACTAAGATGGGGGGGATCTGGTGGAGGGAGGTGTTCAAGTGGTGCAGGGGACAAGACAAGGGTGACATCAGGACACAACAAGGGTGACATCAGCAACACTCGCATCAGTAGTCAGGGTGGAACAAGGTAAGTGGTTCCAGCAATAAACATACAGGTTCAAGAAAGAGACAGGAAGGAAATGGATCTCAGACTGACTGGTCGGTGACTGGAATGACTGGAATGGGCTGGAATGGAGTCAGAAGTGTGAGGTGTTAATGGTGAGGCAATAGGGAGCTGTGAAAGGCTGACAGGGAGAAATGGACAGCTATGTAGGCCTATACAGGTCATAAATAGGCTTATAAATTGATCCCATAACATGAAGGCTTCCTGTATTGACATCAACCTAACCTAACCTAACCTGACCTGACCTGACCTGACCTAAACTTTAAAACCTCACATATCACAGGTTATATAGCACGTGGCTTGGAACACACACACACACACACACACACACACACACACGGCATTAAAGTATTTAGTGTGATTAATAATTCTCTCCTTCTTTTTCTTTTCTTCTATAGAGTGTAATAAGAAAGAAAAGAAAGAAAGAAAGAAAGAAAGGAAGGAGGGAAAGAAAAGAAAAGAAAGAAAGAGAAAGGAAGGAAGGGAGAAGAAATATTTTGTAAGTAAACGAATAAGTTAGAGAGAGAGAGAGAGAGAGAGAGAGAGAGAGAGAGAGAGAGAGAGAGAGAGAGAGAGAGAGAATAGTCAGATGAACAAGTTTCTGGCACAAGACAATGCTAAACTCAGCACAAAATGAATCGCTGAAGTTTGAGTGACATCTGAAGTTTTGTTCATTTGTGAGTTGAAATATTGAAAAGTTTGTTTGAAGTTATTGTTAGACTATTAATACCTTCCTCCTCCTCCTCCTCCTCCTTCTAGATTATACATAAATCCTTCTCCTCTTCTTCCTCCTCCTCCTCTCCTCGTTCTTCTTCCTACTCCTCCTCCTCCTACACTATACACAAACTCTCCTCTTCCTCCTCCTAAATTATACACAAATCCTTCTCCTCTTCCTCCTCTCTGCTCCTTATTCTTCCTCCTCGTTCTTCTTCCTTCTTCCTCCTCCTCCTCCTACACTATACACAAACTCTCCTCTTCCTCCTCCTAGATTATACAGAAATCCTTCTCCTCTTCCTCCTCTCTGCTCCTTATTCTTCCTTCTTCCTCCTCCTAGATTATACACAAACCATTCACCTCCTCCTCTTCCTTAACACTCTTCCTCCTCCTCGTCTTCCTCTTCCTATCCTCCAACACACACACACACACACACACACACACACGTAAACTACCCACACCCAAACACACACACACCCGTACACTCGCTCCCACACTCTCCCATATACTTTACTCTCCCAAACTCTCCCAACTGACCTTCCTCTGGCGGCAGGGAATGAGTGGGGCAGCGGGAGGGCGGTGAGAGGGCTGTGAGAGGTGAGAGGCGAGTGGTGGCAGCCCCTCCTCAAGCTCACTGTGTCATGTTTACAACACCCGTGCTGCCATCTATTGTGGGAGAGGGAGAGTGAGAGTGAGGGGGAGAGGGAGAGGGGTCCGGAGCTCTCTCATTGGTAGGAGAGGGGGATTCGCTCTTCTCTCTTCTCTCTCTCTCTCTCTCTCTCTCTGTCATGTCCTTTGCTGGAATTAAAAAGGGAAAGGTTGACAGCAAAATGAAATGATCACAGAGAGAGAGAGAGAGAGAGAGAGAGAGAGAGAGAGAGAGAGAGAGAGAGAGAGAGAGAGAGAGAGAGAGAGAGAGAGAGAGAGAGAGCAGCCCCCTAGCATCTCTCTCTCTCTGTCATAAATGAGAGAATGAAGAAATAATTACTTTCCGAATGAGTTGAAGTGACGCGGGATTTTGACAGTTGTTTGCGGCACTTAGTTGCGACTTTCAGACTGCCGCAACATGAATTTCAAAGTCGCAAAGTCAAAATTCGCAAACGTCATGAAAATGTCGCACTGAGCAATGTTGCAACGACAATTTCCCGCAACTTTGAAAAGGAGCAAAGGCGATTTACTTGAAAAACACTGCAGTGGCTGGAGGAGGAGGAGGAGGAGGAGGAGGAGGAGGAGGAGGAGGAGGAGGATTTGCAGATATACAGTTTAGGCTGTTTGGAAAAAAAAAAGTTTCTCTGTTATTGCACTAAAGTTTTATGGTTCTAATAGACAGATTAATACCAAGGTGTGTGTGTGTGTGTGTGTGTGTGTGTGTGTGTGTATTTGTATTCATGATCGCCTACTGGTCACCCAGCCAGTCTTCCCCATTACGCAGCGAGCTCAGAGTTCATAGACTGATCTTCGGGTAGGACTGAGACCACAACTCACTCCACACACCGGGACAGCGAGGCCACAACCCCTCCAGTTACACCCCGTACCTACTTGCTGCTGCCTCAACACACCCTACACATTAACAGCCGCGCCCATTTGCCTCGCCGCACCCAGGGACTTGAACCCAGGCCTTCTCGGTTGTGAGCTGAGTGTGTTAACCATTACACTACGCCGTGTGTGTGTGTAGTGTGGTGTGCGTGGGTGGATGTGGTTGAGTGTGTTGGTGGACGGGTGGGGTGATGGTGGGGGAGTGGGGCGTCAGGAGTGGGGCGTCAGGGTTGGGGGGCAGGGGTGGGTAGCGACGCGTGGAGTTAACATAATGAAAATAGTGCTTTCTAAAGATGAATGTTTCTCTCTCTCTCTCTCTCTCTCTCTCTCTCTCTCTCTCTCTCTTACTACTTCTTACGTTACTGCAATTATCAAAGTCTGCCATAAAGAGTTCACGTTTTCTCTGAGAGTCTTTCCATGGGTAGCTATGTTAAATGGACCAACTTTCCTCTGCATTCATTTCATCATTAGTCTGTGTATGAGGGACGCTGTTATTATCATCATTACTTTCCACATCTTTATCATTGTATTTTTCCTTCTCTTCTCTCCAAATGTCTTCAAAAATACCAAAAATGTTTCCCTTATTTCTAAATGTTTTCCTAATTCATGAACCTTTCCCCACTCCGGTCTTTCCCCTGATGACCGAGTGGAGGGGGTGAGTGGGTGAGTGGGTGAGTGGGTGGGTGGGTGGGATGGTGTTCAGTAAGGAGGAGGAGCCAAGCAATAAGTTACAAAAGTCAAGGCGACTCATAAGGTTCTGTCATGTTTAGTTTATTAAAGCAACAATACAATAAATAAACAAATAAATAAACAAGATAAAGTCTAGGTAGGTTATTTTTAAGATCAGAGATGACGCATTTTGTCCGTGTGTCCGTGTGTCCGTGTGTGTGTGTGTGTGTGTAATAATTTCGCTGAAAGAATATTATGTATAAATAAAAAGTTACTATTGCACCGAGCG
>NC_059256.1:9736302-9738802 GCF_017591435.1 Portunus trituberculatus | reverse complement strand
TGATTAATGTAAAATGATGCAGATGAAATGCACACTGTAAAAAATGAAGGGTATTTGTGAACTAATACAGGTTAAATAATAAAAAAAAGGGAAGGTAATGATATTTGAATGCAGATTAAATGCAAACTGTATCAAAGGAAAGATAGGCATAAAAAAAAAACTAAGAAATTAAGAAAAGATAGAAGTAAAATAATAGATAAATAAATAAACAAATGTATAAATATGTAAATATATGAATTAGGCCTATAGAAACAATTAAGAAAAATAAGAACAAATAAGTCTGATTAAAAAATTGCTAATCGAAATAAGACTTAATAGAATTTAAATGATTTGTAAAGTAAAATGAGAAAAAAAAATCTAATTTTCACGTAATTTAAACACGAAACACAATTTAATCATATTTTTCTTAACTCTTCGTTCATCGTATATTAAAACTTTATGAAACATATCTTAGATAAAGATTAATTTAGTATTGTGAGAGGACTGTGTCAAATCTATCTAGCTTTTTTCAATAATCTTCGTTCATCTTTCATGACATGTATAGAGAAACACAAAAAACGCTGAAAACTTTGCCATTTTAAGAGTTTGATTCATAAATGTATCGACTTTTCAGTATTTGTCCCTTCATTGATCCATTAGTAAGTGTTCAGAGTGACCTTCAGAACTGAACAAAGTAGAAACACAGTGAAACATGTCCAGTTTTCCACAATTCTTGGTTCATTGTAGCGTTACTGAAGTGTGTGGCAGATTTATCAAGTGTTTTCATAAATCTTCATTGACTGTAGCATCACTGAACGTTAAAAAAAGCTGCATTCTTAATTAAACTAGAAACACGCTAGAATACTATGTCCAGATTTTCATAATTCTTAGTTCATTGTAGCGTTACTGAAGCGTGTGGCAGATTTATCAAGTATTTTCATAAATCTTCGTTGACTGTAGCATCACTGAACGTTAACAAAGCTGCATTCTTAATTAAACTAGAAACACACAAGATTATGTCCAGTTTTTCCATAATTCTACGTTTATTCTCTCAATGTTAAGTGTTGAAAGGTTGCATTCATTATTAAGCAAAGGTAGAAACACAGTGCGAGTTATTATTAAGTGAACTGTTTCATATCTATTCGTTCACTTTTTCAATATTTTTCATCATTTGTTACATTTTATTAAGCAACAAAAACAGAGAGAGAAAAAAAATGAAATAATCTGCATTTTGACATCTGTGGCTCTTCTCTACACCAGGAAAAATTATGACAGACACACAGACAGACAGACAGACAGGAAAAAACATTTGTACTTACTCATATATCCTGTCTGTCTGTCTGTCTGTCTGTCTGTCTGGATATATATATATTTTCTAGGTTGTTATTTTTGTATGTGAAAAAAAATATAACCCAATTTTTTTATGAGGCAAATCTGAGAGAGGGAGGAAAAATTGTATATAAAGAAGTTACGAATGAAAGGAAACAATAGGAATTACTGAAGGAAAGTTTGAAATGTGCATACAGAACAGTGAAAGAAGGAAGGAAGGGACAGACGACTGAAAGAAAGGAAAAAAATGAAAAATACAGTACATAATGGAAAATTTTGATAATGTAAAGGAAAAACAAATATTAAATGACTAAAAGAAAGAAGGAAAAGAAAGAAGGAAGAAAAAAAAATGGAAATACAATACATATGGAAAAATTCTGATAAAGTTAATGAAAACAAAATAAAGAAATGAATGAAAAAAAGAGGAAAAGAAAGAAGGAAGAAGAAAATGAAAAAAAAATACAATACAAAAGGAAATTTTTGATAATGTAAAGAAAAACAAATGAAATGAGAGAAGAAAAGAGGAAAAAATGAAGGAAGAAAAAAGAAAGAAAAAAAAAACGTACATATTAAAACAAACCCACAAAAAAATGACAAACAAGACAAAAAAGAAGGAAAATAAAGAAAACGAAGAAAAAGAAGGAAAAAAAAATAATAGAAGCAAAAAGGACACCGGAGAATTAACAGCCCGTGCCCCAAGACCCAATCAGCCAATCAGCCCCATCTTATAAGCCCCAATCAGTCCATTTCAGCCCTCCTTTACATCCAATCCATTTTCTTTCAGTCCCTAAGCCAAACCCAGCCCCAATCCAGCCCCTTCCAGTCCCTCCAAGTCTATAGTTACCCACAACTCAGCCCCATCCAGCCCTTCAAGCCCTCAGCCGTTTTCAAATATACGTTAAGTCTAAGTTTAGCCCATTGCAGCCCCACCTAGACCCCTCAGCCCTCTTTCCAGCCCCTTAGTCCCTTCTGACACCCATAAATCAGTTCCTTCAGTTTCTCACCACTCTCAGTCCACGTCAAACGTATATCCATGCTGAGTTAAGAATATTCTAGTCCCAAACAAGCCCCTCAGCCCCATGCAGTCCTCCCAGCCCCTTCTTAACATATCCATCCTGATTTAAACCGGTTATAGTCCCAAACTCAGTCCCTCAGCCCCAATTCAGCCTTCTCAGACCTCAATCAGCCCCCA
>NC_059256.1:9728802-9733802 GCF_017591435.1 Portunus trituberculatus | reverse complement strand
GCGTGGTTTCTAGTCATCAAGTGTTCTCTAGTGATAGTTTTAGTGAGTTTCAAAGGACTAGTCATAGATGCGGTATCAAAACGGTTTCTAGTTGGAGTACCATTAGTTCCTGGTTTCTAAGTGTTGGATTGATGGTTTTAGTGGTTTCAGAAAGGATCGAACACTATTATATGTGGTTTCGAAGCTGTTTAAAAGGGATTGGATGGTTTCTAAAGGGTTTTGAAGGTTGTTGGAGTGGTTTCTAGAGGTTTCTGGAAATATGGAGTGGAATCAGTGGTTTCAAAGGCGATGCGCTGTTAGAGTATATGGTTTCGAAGAGAACTGAAAGAGGTTAGATGCTTTATAAAGGTTTCTAAAGGGTGTTGGAAGGGTTTGTAAAGGTAAAGTGTGTGTGTGTGTGTGTGTGTGTGTGTGTGTGTGTGTGTGTGTGTGTGTGTGTGACTGTTTTTTCAAGGGATTTAAATGAATATAGACATACATACACGTACACATACCTGAATCATGCAACACACACACACACACACACACACACACGCACACACACGAAGACAGGAGATAAGAGAATGATAATAAATGAAAGGAAACAATAACAAGTACTAATAATAAGGAAAAAGAATAAAATGAAAAAAATAATGAAACCAGAATATGCAAACTTTTTTTCTTTTTCTTCCTTCTTTCCTTCCTTTCTTTGTGTTCTTTCACTGTAAACTTGAAGAGAAGGAAAAAAAATCATGAGGGTCTTAATGATTGTAAAATATGAAAAAATATGACTTGGAAAAGGAAAAAAACACTAATTAATTCACAACTTTCATTTTTTTCATTATTAGTTTAGATTTGTGATAGTCTGAAGAGGAAAAAATCATCACTAGGTTTTTAATGAGTGAAAATATGAAAGAAAATATGACTTGGAAAAGGAAAAAAACACTAATTAATTCACAACTTTCATTTCTTTTCATTATTAGTTTAGATTTGTGATAGTCTGAAGGAGAAAAATCATCACTAGGTTTTTAATGAGTGAAAATATGAAAGAAAATATGACTTGGAAAAGGAAAAAAACACTAATTAATTCACAACTTTCATTTTTTTCATTATTAGTTTAGATTTGTGATAGTCTGAAGGAGAAAAAATCATCATGAGGTTCTTAATGAGTGAAAATATGAAAAAAAGACTTGGAAAAGGAAAAAAACACTAATTAATTCACAACTTTCATTTTTTTTCATTATTAGTTTAGATTTGTGATAGCCTGAAGGAGAAAAATCATGAGGTTCTTAATGAGTGAAAATATGAAAAAAAAGACTTGGAAAAGGAGAAAACACTAATTAATTCACAACTTTCATTTCTGTTCATTATTAGTTTAGATTTGTGATAGTCTGAAGGAGAAAAATCATGAGGTTCTTAATGAGTGAAAATATGAAAAAATATGACTTGGAAAAGGAAAAAAACACTAATTAATTCACAACTTTCATTTCTTTTCATTATTAGTTTAGATTTGTGATAGTCTGAAGAGGAAAAAATCATCATGAGGTTTTTAATGAGTGAAAATAAAAAAAAAGACTTGGAAAAGGAGAAAAACACTAATTAATTCACAACTTTCATTTCTTTTCATTATTAGTTTAGATTTGTGATAGTCTGAAGGAGAAAAATCATGAGGTTTTTAATGAGTGAAAATATGAAAAAAAAGACTTGGAAAAGGAAAAAACACTAATTAATTCACAACTTTCATTTCTTTTCATTATTAGTTTAGATTTGTGATAGTCTGAAGAGGAAAAAATCATCATGAGGTTTTTAATAATTGTAAAATATGAAAAAAAGGAAAAAAAGCTAATTAATTCACAACTTCAATAAAATCGTGTAGTCGTAACAATGCCTCCCAGTACTGAAGGGGTTAATCATTCGCTCACTGTCACACATATCTTTCATAATTCTCTTCCATTTCTTTCATCAGTAATTTAGGTTTGTGACAGTCGGACCTCAAAAATAACCAAGCTCTTTCTCCCTCACCCCCTCCTCTTTTTTATACACCAAACTCAGCATTTTATTTTTCTTATTCCTTTCTTCCTTTTCTCATTCCTTTTTTCTCATTTTCCTTTTCTTATTCCCCTTTTTCTTATCCCCCCTTTTCTCATTCTCCTTTTCTTATTCCCTTTTTCTCATTCCTTTTCTTATTCTCCTTTTTTCTCATTCCTTTTCTGATTCCCCTTTTTCTCATTCCCCCATTTTCTATATATTAAACTGATCATTTTTACTCTTTTCTCTATCAGACAATATTAGTCAAAACATTTCTCTCTCACTAACTTTCATTTCTCTTATCTTTTATGCATATTAGTACAAAAAACTCACTTTCTCTCTCTCTCTCTCTCTTTAATTTTCTTTTTCTTATTTATATTAGTAAAGATAATTTCTCTAACTTTCATTTCTCTTATGTTTATTAGTACAACCCCCCCCTCTCTCTCTCTCTCTCTCTTTATGTAACTTTCCTCTTCTTCTTTAAGTTTGATGTTTACGTCAATGTTTTTGGTAAGAGGTGATCCTTGAAGCGAGACAAATATAATGAACAAACAGAATCTCTCTCAATATATCTATCTAAATTATCTCTCATCTTTATTCTTATCATTTCCTTGGCTTCCATCTGTGTTCCTCTTAAAGCGAGACAAATATTAACGAAAAAAACAAATCTCTCTCTCTCTCTTCTCTATCTTTGTTATCTCTCTTTATCTATCTTTTTTTATTTATCTTCTTTATTCTAGTTACTTCCTTGCCCTGCGTTGGTGTTCCTCTTGAAGCGAGACAAAGAGAAGACAACGACCTTTAAACGCTAACTAAACAAGTGCCTTCCGTTCAGACAAGGAACTCAAAATGTGTGGAATATTATAAAAACTCCAAAAAAATACAAAAAAACATAGGTGTGTGCTATAACAAAGATGTCTTGGTGTTTTTTTACATGTTTTTTAAAAGAAATGTGTGTGTGTGTGTGTGTGTGTGTGTGTGTGTGTGTGTGTGTGTGTGTGTGTGTGTGTGTAAGAAATGATGAATACTAGTGATAAATAGCAGGAATGAAAGAGAATAAGAGAGAGGAGAAGAAGAGATACATAATAGGTGTGTTTAGTGAATAAGAAGGAAGGAAGAAGAGGAAACAGAAGAGAAAATAATGGATTAATAATTGTGTGTGTGTGTAGAAGGAAAGGATGAATAGAAGAAATGAAAGAGAAGTGAGGAAGAGAGATAATGATGAATAAGAGGAAGGAAGGAGAGGAAAGAAGAGAGAAAAATATTTATCCTACCGCTGCCACCAATGTGTGAATGTGTGTGTGTGTGTGTGTGTGTGTGTGTGTGTGTGTGTGTGTAGAAGGAAATGATGACTAAAAGAAATGAAAGAGATGTGAAGAAGGAAATGGAAGAGAATGCGAGATAAATCAAAGCAGCGAAGAAATAAGGAATAATTGATGGAAGGAAGGAGAGATGAACGAAACTGAGAGAGAAAAAAAAAAACAAGACAGGTGTGAAAAATTTAAAGCGAAATAGAAAAATGAAAAAAAAAATGATGAAAAGAAGAAAAAGGAAGGAAATAACAGCGAATAGAATAAAGAATAAGAAGAAAGTGATAAAAAAACAAGAAAATAAACAAAATCTTTGGGCAAAATCAATAATACGGATGAGAGAGAGAGAGAGAGAGAGAGAGAGAGAGAGAGAGAGAGAGAGAGAGAGAGAGAGAGAGAGAGCGGATGAGGTGAAAGGGAGACTAAAGTACAAGATTATTATTATTATTATTATTTTTATTGCTGTTATTGTTGTTGTTGTTTTTTTCTTTCGGTGGCAGAGAAGGAAGGAAGGAAAAACAAGAAAATGAATAACAAAGGAAATAAGAGAAAATGCAAAAGAAAAAAAAAAACGAAGAAAATGAAAATGAAAATATCAAAGTTCATTTTCTTTTGTGACTTTCTTCATTATAAGAAGAAGAAGAAGAAGAAGAAGAAGAAGAAGAAGAAGAAGAAGAAGAAGAAGAAGACAAGGAAGAATAGGAGGAGGAGGAGGAGGAGGAGGAAAAAGCAAGAAAGAAAAAGAGGAAAGGAAAAAAAAGAATAAATGAAAGAAAGTAAAGAGATAAATAAAAATAGAAAACAGAAAGATAAAGATGAGAGAGAGAAAAGGAGAAAAAAAAAAAAACGAAGGAAAAGAAAGAAAAGAAAAGAAAGAAAAGAAAAGAATGAAAAAAAGCTGCTGTGTGTGTGTGTGTGAGAGAGAGAGAGAGAGAGAGAGAGAGAGAGAGAGAGAGAGAGAGAGAGAGAGGTACAACAAAAAAAAGATAAAGAAAATAAGCAAGGGAGGAAGAGAAACGCAAAACAAACAAACAAACAAACACACACACACAAACAAAAACCACGTGACCAAAATAATAAAAAGTTACAAAATCGAAAAAGTTGAAAATTTGTGTTCAATTAATCATTTATTTATTTATTTATTTATTTATTTATTCACTCAAAAAAAAAATATCTCGCCATTAATTTTCACTCATTCGTTAATTAATGATAAAAAAACAAACAATTTATTTCATTAAGTAAATTCAAAACAAAGCAATAACATTCTAGATATAATAATAATAATAATAATAATAATAATAATAATAATAATAATAATAATAATAATCTTTTACTTATAAATACTTAGACACTTTAGGGCGAAGGTTTCTTAACGATAACTCTCTCTCTCTTCTCTCTCTTTCTTTCTCTCTCTCTTTCTCTCTCTGTGCTGGCGAGGGATCTGGAGGTGGCAACACTGCGGGGGAGGAGAGAGCTGGCAACACTGGCTTTGAACTATTTTTACTACTACTACTACTACTACTATTATTATTATTATTATTATTATTAGGATTATTGCTGTTATTATTACTTCCATTCTTATATTATTCCTTCTTCTTCTTCTTAAACCCTTTATTATTATTATTATTATTATTATTATCACTATTATCATTATATAGGTGAATGTTTCTCTCTCTCTCTCTC
>NC_059256.1:9716302-9718802 GCF_017591435.1 Portunus trituberculatus | reverse complement strand
CACACACACAATCACTCTTTTGTTTGTTTTGTTTGTTTGTTTGTTTGTGTTTCTTGACCAAAGTTATTTTTTTTCTTTGTTTTTCTTCAGTTTTCTCTCTCTCTCTCTCTCTCTCTCTCTCTCTCTCTCTCTCTCTCCTTGATCTTGGTATTATTACAGAATCTCTCTATTTATCTCTTTATCTCTATCTCCCTTTCTTTATTGCTCTCTGTTCTTCTTTCCTCCTCCTCCTCCTCCTCCTCCTCCTCCTCCTCCTCCTCCTCCTCCTCCTCCTCCTCCTCCTCCTCTTCCTCTTCCTTTTTATTCTTTATTCTCTTCGTTCCGTTTCTTTTATGTTTATTTGAATTCTCTCTCTCTCTCTCTCTCTCTCTCTCTCTCTCTCTCTCTCTCTCTCTCTCTCTCTCTCTCTCTCTCTCTCTCCGTCGTTCTGAACAGATTTGGCAAAATTCAGTATCTGCACTCACATTAAGAGAGAGAGAGAGAGAGAGAGAGAGAGAGAGAGAGAGAGAGAGAGAGATAGCTTCGACTTTTGAATAAAACCACTAATGTTCTCTCTCTCTCTCTCTCTCTCTCTCTCTCTCTCTCTCACACGAACCCTTCTCTTACCCTCCCCTTGTTCCACTCTGTTCGCTCCTTCCCCCCTCTCTCTCTCTCTCTCTCTCTCTCAGAACGTTGTAATTGGTCGTTAAGCCTCGTTTGAAACTCCTTATGGCATGACAAATCTACGCTGCTACTGTTAATGTGAGAGAGAGAGAGAGAGAGAGAGAGAGAGAGAGAGAGAGAGAGAGAGAGAGGAAAAAAGGGAGATAATTTTACTATGCACTATTCTCTTTCTCTCTCTCTCTCTCTCTCTCTCTCTCTCTCTCTCTCTCTCTCTCTCTCTCTCTCTCTCTCTCTCTCTCTCTCTACTTGCTTATTCTTTGCTATACTTTGAAAACTCTCTCTAACTTTTCCTTTCCCAGCTTTCTTATTTGCTCTCTCTCTCTCTCTCTCTCTCTCTCTCTCTCTCTCTCTCTCTCTCTCTCTCTCTGTGCCACTCAGCAAGCATACACACGGCCCTTAAACACCCATGGGACCAATAGCAAGCCCCCGGGGACCACTCAGTGTGCATAAGACAGTGACAGACAGGGCCACTCAGCCAGCATAACCCGAGACACAAGCGGCCCCTGAGCGAGCGTAGAGCCAGATTAACAGAGCCCCCTATTGAGCATAAGGCCAGATAACACAGGCCCCGTACTGAGTGTTTGTTGTTTGGGATGTTTTGTTGGGAAGTTTGAGGGAAAGTTAGAAGTTTTGAAGTTTGAGTGAAAAGAAGGAAGTTTTTGAAGTTTGAGTGAAAAAAAGGAAGTTTTTGAAGTTTGAGTGGAAAAAAGGAAGGTTTTGAAGTTTGAGTGAAAAGAAGGAAGTTTTGAAGTTTGAGTGAAAAGAAGGAAGTTTTGAAGTTTGAGTGGAAAAGAAGGAAGTTTTTGAAGTTTGAGTGGAAAAAAGGAAGGTTTTTGAAGTTTGAGTGAAAAAGAAGGAAGTTTTGAAGTGAGTGAAAAGAAGGAAGGTTTTTGAAGTTTGAGTGAAAAAGAAGGAAGTTTTTGAAGTTTGAGTGAAAAGAAGGAAGTTTTTGAAGTTTGAGTGGAAAAAGAAGGAAGTTTTTGAAGTTTGAGTGAAAAGAAGGAAGTTTTGAAGTTTGAGTGGAAAAAAGGAAGGTTTTGAAGTTTGAGTGGAAAAAAAGGAAGGTTTTTGAAGTTTGAGTGAAAAAGAAGAAAGTTTTTGAAGTTTGAGTGAAAAAAGAAGGAAGTTTTGAAGTTTTGGTGAAAAAGAAGGAAGTTTTTGAAGTTTGAGTGAAAAGTTTTGAAGTTTGAGAAAGGTTTTGAAGTTTGAGTGAAATAAGAAGGAAGTTTTTGAAGTTTGAGTGAAAAAAGAAGGAAGTTTTTGAAGTTTGAGTGAAAAAAGAAGGAAGTTTTTGAAGTTTGAGTGGAAAAAAGGAAGGAAGTTTTTGAAGTTTGAGTGGAAAAAAGGAAGGTTTTTGAAGTTTGAGTGAAAAAGAGGAAGTTTTTGAAGTTTTGGTGAAAAAAGGAAGTTTGAGTTTGAGTTTTTGAAGTTTGAGTGATAAAAAGAGCGAAAAAAAGTTTGAGTGATTTTAGAAGTTTTGGTGATAAAGAAAATTTTTGAATTTTGAGTGAAAAAGAAAAAAAAGATGAAGTTTTGGTGAAAAAGAAGGAAATTTTTTAGTTTGAGTGAAAAAGAAGGAAATATTTTGAAGTTTAAGTGAAAAAGAAGAAAATATTTTGAAGTTTGAGTGAAAAAGAAGGAAATATTTTGAAGTTTGAGTGAAAAAGAAGGAAATATTTTGAAGTTTGAGTGAAAAGAAGGAAATATTTTGAAGTTTGAGTGAAAAGAAGAAAATATTTTGAAGTTTGAGTGAAAAAGAAGAAAATATTTTGAAGTTTGAGTGAAAAAGAAGGAAATATTTTGAAGTTTGAGTGAAAAAGAAGAAAATATTTTGAAG
>NC_059256.1:9693802-9698802 GCF_017591435.1 Portunus trituberculatus | reverse complement strand
GCAACTTAACCTACGCCATCAAACTTAATCTAACTTAACTTAATCTAACCTAACGCAACAATCTACGCCAGCAAACTTAATCTAACTTAACTTAATCTAACCTAACGCAACAATCTACGCCAGCAAACTTAACCTAACTTATTTTATCTTATATGTTAACCTAACCTAACCTAACCTAACCTTAGACACGTGTGTATGTATGTATGTATGTATGTATACCTACCTGTCCTGACATGCACAACACCGGTATACCCATTACGCTATACAATTACCATACCCACACTATACACACTCAACACACACAATCACGGCTGAGTGTACACCGCCAACCACTTCGTTATATCGGTATACGAAAGGAGGGACATTCGCTCACCTCTCGCTATATCGTTGTGTACATGGCGTAACAATGTGTGGATATGAGTGGCTTTAAACATCTCCGTCATCAGATGGAGCGTATAGCGAAATCTTCGTTATAATATTACAGGAAAGATATTAATTCGTTACAATGCGGTGTTTACAGCGTCAAATAGCAGTGTTTCAGATTGCGTATAAAGTTTTCGTTACAAGACGGTGTATGTAGCGAAGTGTTCGTTATAACAGCATAGGGAAGAAGTGAATTCGTTGTAGAACAGTGTTGATGACGTAAGACAATGTTTATAACGTGTATCAGCGTAATTCATGAAAATAATGAAGTTTTCGTTATATTATGTAGTGCACAGCGAAACTTTCCTTGTACTGGTGTATGAAAGAAGCTTACTGGTTCTATAGCGCAAAGCTACCATACAACGAACAATAGCCTGGAAAGTGGATATAACGTTTTATGCTACAAGACTGTATAGCGAAATGCTTCAGTCTGTACAGCGAATAACACAACGTTACTCTGACAATCCATACAACGTCTTTTGCTACAACACCGACTGTATAACAAAGTGTTTGTTATATCGTAGGAAATTCGTCGACATTTTACGCAAGGAGGAGTTTATTCGATAACATTTGTATCTATTGCGTTGTAAGTCAGCCTATAGCGAAACGAGTCTGTCACATGACCCAGGCGAAGCACCAGAGGGAGGCAGAGGATGGACAGGGAGAGGGAACACCTGCACTGAGAGGGAGGGAGGGAGAATAGTGGTAGTGGGAGGGAGGGGAGAGTAGAGGGAGGGAGAGTAGTGGTAGTGAAAGGGAGAATGTAGGAGAAAGAATAGTTGAAGTGAGAGGAAAGGAGGGACAGAAGGAGGGAGAGTAGAGTAGGAGGAGAAAGAGGGAGGGAGAATAGTAAAGTAGTGAGAGGGAGGGAGAGAGGGAGAGTACAGGGAAAATAGTTGCAGAGAGAGAGAGAGAGAGAGAGAGAGAGAGAGAGAGAGAGAGAGAGAGAGAGAGAGAGAGAGAGAGAGTTGAGTAGGAATAACGT
The DNA here is from genome assembly GCF_017591435.1 of Portunus trituberculatus. NCBI lineage: Eukaryota > Metazoa > Arthropoda > Malacostraca > Decapoda > Portunidae > Portunus > Portunus trituberculatus. The sequence goes on along the minus strand of NC_059256.1, from coordinate 9,697,394 downwards.
TGTAAACTGTATAGCGAAAACCAAGATATCTAACGTTAAGTCATGACTGGTATAGTGTTCTTTACTATTATTAATTCGTTATAGACATATGGAAGACGTCATCAACCCCTTGAGTAGCGTGACGTGTTTCCCTATTCCCTGTGGTGACTATTTGGTGATTTTGTACACCTTCACAAACTCACGTGGGGGATTAAAATGGTGAAGACTGTGGCCATTAATCTTGTGATCTCCATACACCCTTCCTAGTGTCAATAAAATGGTCTTATTGTGGTCAAACTGTATTAAAAATGCCTTCAAAACATGTCAAACTTGCCTTAAAATGCCCTCAAAACATGTCAAACGGTATTAAAATGCCCTCAAAATATGTCAAACTGTCTTAAAATGCCCTCAAAACATGTCAAACTGTCACAAATCTAAAGGTAAAAATGTGTCCCAGTACTGAAGGGGTTAAAATAGTGAAGACTGTGGCCATTAATCTTGTGCCCTCCATACACCCTTCCTAATGGCAATAAAATGGTCTTATTGTAACCAAACTGTCTTAAAATGCCCTCAAAACATGTCAAACTGTCTTAAAATGCCCTCAAAACACGCCAGACCTGTCTTAAAATGTCAAACTGTCACAAATCTCAAGGTAAAAATGTGTCCCAGTACTGAAGGGGTTAAAATAGTGAAGACTGTGGCCATTAATCTTGTGACCTCCATACACCCTTCCTAATGTCCTAATGGTCTAATGGTACACAAATCTCAAGGTAAAATGTGTCCCAGTACTGAAGGGGTTAAAATAGTGATGACTGGCCATTAATCTTGTGACCTCCATACACCCTTCCTAATGTCCTAATGGTCTAATGGTACACAAATCTCGAGGTAAAAATGTGTCACAGTACTGAAGGGGTTAAAATAGTGAAGACTGTGGCCATTAATCTTGTGACCTCCATACACCCTTCCTAATGTCCTAATGGTCTAATGGTACACAAATCTCAAGGTAAAAATGTGTCCCAGTACTGAAGGGGTTAAAATAGTGAAGACTGTGGCCATTAATCTTGTGACCTCCATACACCCTTCCGAATGTCCTAATAGTCTAATGGTACACAAATCTCAAGGTAACAATGTGTCCCAGTACTGAAGGGGTTAAAATAATGAAGACTGTGGCCATTAATCTTGTGACCTCCATACACCCTTCCTAATGTCCTAATGGTCTAATCACACTAGAAAGTTCATGGTATAGACGCGTTCCAGTACTGAAGGGGTTAAAAACACAGCGAAATCGTACAATTCTGGAGTTTACAGCGTTCTATTCGTGGTTTTCGTTATAAGTGAGTGCCATCATCATAGTTCGTTATACCAATGTGCACAGTACGATGCCAGTGATGTATACAACGAATAATAATAAGATTACTATAGTGTTTTTCGTTGTAAGTGTACAGCGTATAGATACTGTTATGTAAATATGCGAAATACGGAACAAAAGTGAAAATATCGAACATATACAACGAAAAGGATGTTTGTTCTACGCTAAATGAAGAGCATTTGTGTATTTTCGTTATAAGTGCATAGCGAAAAGTAATTCGTTATACAGACATGACATACGGACGAAATATAACGAAAAACTAGACTCCTGAAGTTGAAGGGAGTTTTTAAGCGTTTTCGTTATAAGCGCATAGCGAAAAACCAAACATGCATATCAAAAGTGCTAAAACTCGGCGCTATTCGTTAAACCGCGGTCATAACATCGCTGAAAGTTACGTTGACACCTACAGCGACATCAGTGTTTACCGTTCTTCGTTATACCGAGCACCATAGAGCTACAACGCATGAATCATTGCTATTATTCGTTATAAGAGAGCGTACAACGTTGTATGAGTGTTCGTTAACCGGTCATTCGTTGTAGAGTCACCGTGGCACGTGTGGTTTTGCTGTACAACACTGCGTCTACGTGTTGCATGTTGGGAAGGCAGCGTGACCAGGTGTTGTCGAAGTTGTTAGGGTTTTCAAGGGTGTGGTGGAAGTTGTTGGTGTTTTCAAGGGTGTGGTGGAAGTTATTGGTGTTTTGAAGGGTGTAGTGGAAGTTGTTGGTGTTTTCAAGGGTGTGGTGGAAGTTATTGGTGTTTTGAAGGGTGTGGTGGAAGTTATTGATGTTTTGAAGGGTGTGATGGAAGTTGTTGAGGTTTTTCAAGGGTGTGGTGGAAGTTATTGGGAATTTCAAGGGTGTGGTGGAAGTTGTTGGTGTTTTCAAGGGTGTGGTGGAAGTTGTTGGTGTTTTCAAGGGTGTGGTGGAAGTTATTGGTGTTTTGAAGGGTGTGGTGGAAGTTATTGGGGTTTTCATAATTGTAGTGGAAGTGGAAGTTGTTGGTGTTTTGAAGGATGTTTTTATGGTTGTAGTGGAAGTTATTGGTGTTTTCATAGTTGTAGTGGAAGTTATTGAGGTGTTGAAGGATGTTTTATGGTTGTAGTGGAAGTTATTGGTGTTTTCATAGTTGTAGTGGAAGTTATTGAAGTTTTGAAGGGTGTTTTATGGTTGTAGTGGAAGTCATTGGGGTTTTCATGGTTGTAAAGGAAGTTATTGCGGTTTTGAAGGGTGATCTCATGGTTGTAGTGGAAGTTATTGGGGTTTTGAAGGGTGTGGTGGAAGTTATTGGGGTTCTGAATGATGTTTTTCTGATTGTAGTGGAAGTTATTAGGGTTTCCAAGGGTGTTTTTATGCAGCAATGGAAGTTATTAGAGTTTTCATTGTTTTAGTGGAAGTTTCAAGGTTGTAGTTAAAGTTGTTACGGATTTCAAGTGTTCTTCATGGTTCCAGTGGTAGTTAAGAAGTTTGTAGAGGAAGTTAATGGGTTCCAGGGGTCGTTTAAGTGGCTGCAGTGGAAGTTGTTCAGGTGTTCATGAGGTTTTAAAGGCTGTAGTGGAAGTTATTGGGTGTTTAAAGGCTGTAGTGGAAGTTATTGGATGTTTAAAAGGCTGTAGTGGAAGTTATTGAGTGTTTAAAAGGCTGTAGTGGAAGTTATTGAGTGTTTAAAAGGCTGTAGTGGAAGTTATTGGGTGTTTAAAAGGCTGTAGTGGAAGTTATTGAGTGTTTAAAGGCTGTAGTGGAAGTTATTGGGTGTTTAAAGGCTGTAGTGGAAGTTATTGAGTGTTTAAAAGGCTGTAGTGGAAGTTATTGAGTGTTTAAAAGGCTGTAGTGGAAGTTATTGAGTGTTTAAAAGGCTGTAGTGGAAGTTATTGAGTGTTTAAAAGGCTGTAGTGGAAGTTATTGAGTGTTTAAAGGCTGTAGTGGAAGTTATTGAGTGTTTAAAGGCTGTAGTGGAAGTTATTGAGTGTTTAAAAGGCTGTAGTGGAAGTTATTGAGTGTTTAAAAGGCTGTAGTGGAAGTTATTGAGTGTTTAAAAGGCTGTAGTGGAAGTTATTGAGGGTTTAAAAGGCTGTAGTGGAAGTTATTGAGTGTTTAAAAGGCTGTAGTGGAAGTTATTGAGTGTTTAAAAGGCTGTAGTGGAAGTTATTGAGGGTTTAAAAGGCTGTAGTGGAAGTTATTGAGGGTTTAAAAGGCTGTAGTGGAAGTTATTGAGTGTTTAAAAGGCTGTAGTGGAAGTTATTGAGT